>NC_142352.1:36829203-37133370 GCF_059441175.1 Urocampus carinirostris
AACAAAATAAAAACAAATCCCTGCTGACTCAAACCGCAAAAGAATACCGACCGTGTTCCAAGCGCTCGTAGTCAGAGTCCAACAGGAAGTTCTTGAAGCGGTTAGAGATGTGATGATAGGCCAGGAACTTGAGATAGTACTGATTAAACTCAAAGTCCACAGGGTGCTGCATCAAAACCTGATGGGAGGCACAGACACAAAAAACGCAGTTATGACACTGTTGAGAATAACGGTATATTTTCCTGTAATAGGTCATTTAATTCATTTCAATGTCATAATTCTTACAGACAGTGCAATATTATGTGTTCTTATGATTTTTTTCCCCCTGAGAGTTTAGATAGATTATGTTTCTGCATCTGGAAGCTGCGTGACATTTAGCTGGCTCATAAACCCTCCCTCCAAAATTGAGGACCTTCTTAAAAATATATTTAATAACATAACGGCTAAACCTGAAAATATATAACAGATATAAAGATTTAACTCTGGTAATAATTCTATGCAAAGTAATTCATGTACACCAGATGACGTACTTGCGATGTCTCCAGTGATCAGCTGTTACAATGTTTTACGATGAACTAACAGCTCTGTTTACAGCAGTGTGGAGTTGACCCAGAAATACCAAAAAGATGACAGAATATAATCCTGCTTCATAAAACTGTCTTGATTTGAGCCACCCAACGTGTTCTTGAAATTGAATGTTACTTTCATATTACACTTACACTTCATTAAGGCACTTAGTGTGCTGAGGTTTGCTCTGTCAATCTTTCCACTGTTGTGATTGGAGCAAGAAATTAACCGGAAACCTTTTTACGGATCTGAAAACACCCTTGATGACCTTTTACACGTAATGCAACATTATTGTTGTTCTAGTTCTCGTTAGATGAGAGAGCGGCACACTATGTTTTCCATTGGTGCGAGTAAAGATGTAAGTTGGTCACACAGTACAGGATTTGGTCGCATCCCAATAGTGGTAAGATCTTAAGCCAGAGAAATTTCAGGTCGGGTATAGATGGTCAATCATTACATTCAGGTTTGGACCGGGCTTTTCTGTTGCTGCCTTTTAAAAAAAAAATATTCTCCCATTAACATTTTTCTTCATGGAGGATTTGCGCAATCGATTCTGCCCTCCTCTTGCGCGAGGCACTCCGCGTACGAGCCCTCGGAGAAGCACCCCTCATCTTCTTCCGGAGTCTTCACAAAAAAATAATGAAAATTCGGGTTTCCTTCGGGCTCAGTTCCTCAAAATTCACTTGTCGGTCTCAGGCTGGGTCAGGCTTTAAAACCCGTTGGGTCAGGCTGGATTTTATTTTAGGCCCGATCTTCCATCCACATCTTTAAAAACCTACAGTGAAGCAGGTGAGGGAGTGGTCTGAGGGGGCAATGGAGGCACTACAGGACTGCTTTGATTGCACTGATTGGGACATGTTTAAATCGGCTGCCACTTACAACAACAAAATAAATATAGATGAGTACGCCATTTCTGTGTCAGCCTATATCAGTAAATGCGCAGAAGACGTCAGCAATACCAAAACTATATGCACCCGTGCCAATCAGAAGCCCTGGATGACTGCTGAGATACGCAAACAACTAAAAGTACGGAACCTTGTCTTTAAATCTGGTGACAAGGAGGCGCTGAGATCAGCGAGGGCTAACCTGAACCGTGCTATCAGACTAGCAAAGCGAACGTACAGTCAAAAAATCCAGGAATGTTTCCTCAATAAAACCAACACCAGGGATATGTGGAAAGGCATTCAGGCCATTACCAAATACAAGCCAACCACCGCCCCAGTGCAGGACACTAGCATGGACTTTCTGAATGACCTCAACAAATTCTTTGGAAGGTTCGAGGCACAAAACGGCACCACTGCAGCGAAAGCGGTTCCAAATCAGGACGAAAGAGCACTCCACCTGGACTCATCTGACGTGAGGAAGACCCTGAGAAGGGTCAACACAAGGAAGGCTCCAGGCCCGGACAACATTCCGGGGCGGGTACTTAGGGAGTGCGCCGATCAGCTGGCTTGTGTACTAACAGACATTTTCAACACCTCGCTAGACCAAGCCAAAGTACCATCATGCTTCAAATTTGCCAACATCATCCCAGTGCCAAAGAAACCCCAGATCTTATCATTCAACGATTACCGGCCCGTTGCACTGACTCCTATCATAATGAAGTGCTTTGAGAGACTGGTTAAAGAGCACATCACCTCCAGTCTCCCCTCCTCATTCGACCCCTTTCAGTTTGCCTACAGGACAAACCGCTCCACCAGGGATGCCATCTCCTCTGCGCTTCACCTGAGCCTGACACATCTAGAGGAGAAGAACACCCATGTGCGGATGCTGTTCCTGGACTTCAGTTCAGCATTCAACACCATCATCCCACAACATCTGGTAGACAAAATGAGACACCTGGGTTTCAACACCCCCCTGCGGAACTGGCTGCTGGACTTCCTTGGTGACAGACCCCAATCAGTGCGGATAGGTCAGAACAGTTCAGATGTCATCTACCTCAGCACGGGTTCCCCCCAAGGCTGCGTCCTAAGCCCCTTGCTGTTCACCTTGATGACACACGACTGCGTCCCTAGGTCCGCCACAAACCACATCGTGAAGTATGCTGACGACACAACAGTGGTGGGCCTCATCAGGGATGACAACGACCTGGCCTACAGAGAGGAGGTGGAGCAGTTGGTGGGCTGGTGCAGGGACAACAGCCTGGTCCTGAATGTTGACAAAACTAAAGAGATCATTGTCGACTTTAGGAAAAACCAGCCCAACCATGCCCCACTTTGCATCAACAACAAGGCTGTGGAGGTTGTCAGCAGTATCAAGTTCCTAGGGGTGCACATTACAAAAAAACTCACCTGGTCCGTGAACACTGCATCACTGGTTAAGAGGGCACAGCAGCGCCTGTACTTCCTGCGGAGGATGAGGAGAGCCCACCTGCCCCCACCCTCCCTCATCACATTCTACAGGGGCACCATAGAGAGTATCCTGACCAACTGTATCTCTGTGTGGTGTGGAGGCTGCAGCGCTACCGACTGGGGTAGTGTGAGGAGGGTAACGAGGACAGCAGAGAAAATAATCGGGACTACACTTCCCTCCATTCAGGACATTGGCCAGAAGCGCTGCCTATCCCATGCTAAGAACATTACCGGGGACCCCTCTCACCCCCATCATGGACTGTTCACTCTGCTAGCCTCTGGGAAGAGGTACTGCAGTGTGCGGTGCAGGACCACCAGGCTCCGCAATAGTCTAGTCCCCCTGGCCATTAGACTGTTAAATGGTCAATCTAACATATAGTTAACTTAAATCTAAACGGCTGCTAATCTGACTTTTTGCACTACTGGCAGTTTTTTATAGCTTGCCACTCCTTGCACATTGCTCTCTGCACTATTGTAATTACAGCGTTATTGTTACAGTGTTAATGTTACTGTGTACCTGACTTGTTAACCTGACTCCCCATTTTGCACATCTGGTTAGCTACTCTTCTTGCACTATCGGCACTATGGTAAAAAATACATAGAAATCTATGCCATACACCTGCAAATATGTAAAATATTTTTTATAAAGTGCAAAAATAAAATAAAATAAAGGAGCAACATCGGAGGAGAATTAGAGTACTTTGTTGGATCAAGAAAACCTCGCTCATTTTTATTGTCTTTATCCTTTTGCACATGTTTACCTTTTCAATTAGTTTTACCTGAAGTGAAAGGAGAAGCCCTACAATTTAGTTATACTTGAATAAAAACAATAAAGGCACACATCAAAATACAGTCCCGAGTTTTCCTCTGATGGATCATAGTACCACTCAGAGTGCAAGCGTTCTAAATGTTTGACTTCTCTTTCCATAAGTCACTCACTGATTGTTCCAACTTGCATGTGATAATTGCATGTGAAATGGATCCTGGGTTGCATATATGCATGTCTATTTTAGGCTGTGGTTTTAATACACACCCACAAATTGGATACATTTAGGTTGGGAATTTTAATGGCTAACCAATGTGCCAATCAACCTTTGAATCAGTCACTATTGGCTAAGGATTTTTGAAGTGAAAGTTATGTCTGTTTACTAAATACAGGCAATCAAAGGCTATGGCAGGATAAGGACTGTGAAAAAAAATGCTTGAGTCTGTTTATTTTTCAAAGGAAATCATGGAGCGAGACTAACTGATTACAACAAGGTTCATCAAGCGATGTAGGAATGCTTCTAGGTAGAATTTTTTTCAATCTGTCAGCATCATTATATGTTTTGGAGTAAATATTTTACACTGATGGATTCATTGGACTCTCGTGAATGTAACCATACAATGTTTGGGAATAATTGTTTCATTAGTAGAATATTAAGACACCTTTTGGGTGAGTTATAAAGGCTTTATAGTTTTCAGGCACCTTGTTTCAGATTGACCTCTCTGATGAGTACATTGTAAAAAGGCTCACATGTTGAATCCCAAGAGTTCAACCTTTCCAATTATATACTGGGGACGTATATCAGTGACTGGTGACATCGTGAAGACACTAATTAGTTTATCAGTAGTCTGACTATTGGAACATTTATTGATTCCCTGTTGTAACCCTACACTCACTCACTGTAAATTTAGACACACTTGCACGTGAACAAATCCTACTGTCGAGCTGTGGAGATGACTTAAGGAAGCTCAAGTATGACAGCTAAATAATGTCCCAGCCAGGCCTGACATGTTTTTTAAAGAGAAAAACCCTGGTATGTGGTATAATGTGGTTCAAACTATATCAGGGGTGTCAAAGCCAAATGGACATTGTGAATTTTTTTTTAAAAATTGCAACAAGGCAGGACCGAACTGATTGAATGTTGAAAATGTTTAAAATGATGCATATAGTCTGGTGAACCCACTTAAAGCTGCTGAAAACGTAACAAATATGATCCAATATGATCATTTAAAGGGCAGCATGGCAGCGCAGTGGTTAGCGCGTCCGCGGCACAGTTCTATGGTCATGGGTTCAAATCTAGCAACCAGCCTTCCTGTGCGGAGTTTGCATGTTCTTCCCGTGCTCCCACATTCCAAGAACATGCATGTCATGTTGATTGGCTGGTCAAAATTGTCCCTAGATGTGAATGAGCAAGCGAGTTGTCTGTCTTAGTTCGTCTGCGACAGGCTGGCAACCTAATCAGAGTGTCCCTTGCCCACTGCTCGAAAAAAGCTGGGCTGGGCTCCCCGCGACCCTATTGAGGAAGGGAGGTGCAAATAATGGGTGAATGGATGATCAAATAAATACAACAATATTTTGCTATGTACTTTTCTCAGTACCGGAATTTAATTATTAACAGGCAAAAAAGATTAATTGACTCGATATAAAAATCTCCATCACATGAAAAAGGAACCATATAGCCAAGTAGTGTAAAGTTTCGATTTGAGAATGATACTCGACTGAAATATATTTTAAAATATGATTAGATTGAAATACAATAAAATTAAGTGCAAACATGTACAGTATAAGCCCAAAATACTTTCTTCAAGAAGAAGTATTGGTGAAAAAAATACACGATTCCAGAAGTATGCCACAATAATGAATCAAGATCATCTCAAGGGCTGGAGAATAGACATTTGTGAACTATATCAACGGTTCGTACACCCTTTTTATGAGTGAATTCAAGCACTTTTTAAAGACTTTCAAATTTTACAATCCCTTTAGTATCATTAAAAGATGAAATAGGGTGTGAATCATGTATTTTGCAGAGCCACAAATATATCTGCGATTTAAATATGAGGCTTTTTTTAATATTGCAAGTGCATTTATCAATATATTTATACACGTAATTTCAGATCTTGAGTAAATCGCGACAAAATTTGTTTTTGAGAGAAATCTCTCCCCATACAGTAGGTGTTGGGTAAAAAGTTCATCCTATTACGATTCCCTACTTCTGCAACTAACGATTTTTTATTAATCAATTAATTGGTCGATTATTCTTTCGATTAATCGCTAAATGGGATTTTTAAAATACACATTTTCAATTTCCTCCAATATTGAAATATTTAGTTTTGGACGGATAGAAAATGAGTGCACAAAACAACAGAATATTCTGTAATCTAAAACTATTTAAAGAATCTAAGTGTTTGTTAAAGTACATACAAAGGCATGCTATACACTTGCAATTGACTAAGATACTCTTTCTACCACATTATCCATAGATCAAGTTACATTCAGACTTATCATACAAAACAGGGAGCAAGAAATGTAATTTTATGTGTAGCGAATTTTTATCTGCCAAAAATATAAACCCACTTTTCAAACTGTTGAATGTTAAATCTTTAAATATGATAAATATTCCCATTGTACAAATGATATATAATATGCGTAAGAATCTGTCCCTTTTGTTGAGCAAAGCATGTCATATTATTACTTTTCTTTCAAATTTGGATATTTTATTTATTAATTTGTAATATTTTATCTTCAGAAGCACTTTCTGTTCCCTTGAAAAGTGTTAACTTAATACTGTTTGACTGTTTCATGCAAATTTTGTTTGTAATGTTGCAATATCCAACAAGAAATGCTATTGAAAAAAATTTCTCTGCCAGACCTAAGTTGAACTAGAACCCTACAACTTCACATTGACATCAAATGCACTCGTTTGCTTTGATTTAAGGTTCTCAATGGCTAATAAATCGAGCAATACGACAATGAGGTAATGAGTTGACAATTCTTTTCATAATCAATTTTAATCGATGCATTTGTACAGCCCTCCAATTCACCACTGGAAAAGGCTGCTTTAATTTTTTGCATGGCCCATAATAAATGTCCAACATTGAAATGTAATCTTTGCATTAATACACATTTATAATGCCCTGTTTAGCTGTAGCATGCATCTGTCCTCTTGGATGAGACCCGTGGGGGAAGATGACGCCATACAAACTAATACAAGCTGCCATTAATCATGAGAGAAGAAATGCAATGGCAAAACGAAACCACTAAAGGGCAGTGTCGGCGTAGTTTTTAAGCAGACTTGTTGGGAAACATTTCAACAATTTCAAGCATCAATAACAAGCACTTCACCAAAAATTGAAGCAATTTTCAAACCTTGAAAACAGGATTAAAATTCAAGCATTTCCAAGGATTCGTACGAACCCTTTATATAAGGTCTGTACAATCCAAAGCTCGTTATTCAGCGCACTTCATCTCACCCATTAGTAAGAAGTGGCCATTGATTACAGTATTTGAGGCCACCTTTGAAAGCTAGTTAAACAACAGCCGTTTCAGGACATGAAGCAGTTCTATTTTCAGCTATTATCTTAAACCTTCTTTAGAGCGCTCCAGAGGCCTCCCCACCCCAGTCCTGCTATCATCTGCTTAAATGACCCCCTTCAGAAGACAAATGAAGAAACTATGTGTTGATGTAATTGGGTGTGCAATCAAAATGAAACCTTTTGGAAAGTATGCGTTTGAGTGTTAAGCTCGTGTGTTTGCACTTCATTCCTAAAGCCCCCCACGCACACACAAGTCTTCCTCTCAATCCCCCGGACGGTACTTTTACACGTGTTGCTCCAAAAGAGTCGATATGTCGGAACACGCGAGCACAGATAGTTGTTTCCCGATCGCCAGGTTCACGCGCCATCTGGGCTGCAGCTCCACTGGTGCAATCTGAACTCTACATCCTTCGTTTATCCTTAGGAATTGAAAGTTTAAAACCAAATCAAATGTATGATTTTGCGCTTGCTCCGTTTTCAGGAATGTGATGATCTCACGTAGAATATATGAACGACACGGGGTCATCCTGAAAGAGGGGTCTATACTAGGCAGTGGGAGGGTTAAAATCTCACCTGGTGTACACAGTCCAAGAACTGCAAAAAGATTGGTGTGAAGCCACTGCCCTGACTGCTGGGACTCAGGTTGCTTCGTTGGCCAAACTTGTGGCCGAAGGAGAGCCACTCTTTCTCCAGCAGCACCTGAAAGCCCTCCAGAGTGCGGTAGAAAGGGTCGCTCAAGAGCTGCACGAGTGACATTACCTATGCAAATGACAACAGAAAAATTCAAATCCTGATAACGTTTCAAAAGAGAACTTTCTTCAACATCATTCCACTAAGCCTGAATGCCGCTTTTTAGAACAAGATTCAAAGGACTATGTATAAAATGACAATTCTTCCCTATTTTGAGTAATCATCCAAGTAGCTTTAGTTTTGCAACGTGATGCAAAACGGTGGAATTTTTTAGGTAGTGATGTTTTGGTGGTTTTGACTTCCAGTCGCAACCAAATAATCAAATAAGAAGCCTTTTGAAATCGAATGAGTTTATATTAATTTAATAGTGTCCAAACTATGGCCTGGGGACATTTGCAGCCCGCTGATGATTGCTTAGTAGCTCGGAGCATGAAATAAAAATGTTTTTCATTCTAAAAATGTGTCAAACTTAAAAAAAAAAAATTGAATATGCAAATATCTTTTGAATAGAATTGATCACCTTTTGTAAAAATGTAAACTAACCTGAGAAAAAAGCCTTTGTTGTTTTGTTTCTCTTCCGTTTCGAAAAGTTTGAAAAAAAATATATGGATTTTGCAGTGCTTGGTAAAGTACACCACACACAAACGTTCATTACAACGATTGGTTAGTGCTCTAAATAAACTCGCATTTAGTTCTATAGCTATTTAGAGTTCACATTTAAAATTTTGGGAGGTTGGGGATGGGCCTATTAGTTTTTCATTATTTCATAAATGGAAAACGTGCTTGTTACACGAGCAATTCGAGCTATGAGCATGATCTTGGAATGAATTAATCTCATACAAAGCGGTATCACTGTATGTGAAAAATGACAGAATTTAAGTGCGGATGTGCTCAAAGACCAGTCAATAGGAAGCAATCAGCATATTTGCGCTCCCTCCTTTGGAGCTGATCCCTACATTAGACTATTCATCTGCTATCAATAACTTATATAACAAGCTAGTTAAATTCAGGCCCACTCCACTTGCCCACACATGCTAAAGGTTTGGCCGGCTTTGTTGGCTGTGTCACCTCCAACGAGCCCTGACATAGAAGAAAAGAGAAGGGCGGAAGGGAGTAGGGCTGAAGTGGGTCATGGTTTGCCCTCGGGCTTTTATTTTAAAGTCCAACCCTGAAAACACAGAATCATAGATACAAAGTCAAGGTCGTTGAGAAAAAACAGACGGAAATGAGAGTTTTGTTTCCTGTCTGCTGGGTGTCTAAGGCCCGTGGGGAGCAGCCAGAGCACACTTACACCATGACTCTGATCAAAATATTTGCTAGATGAAGCAGCTGCCCGCAGAGAGAAGGCCTCAGTTCCAACATGAACCTGGCATAAAGAAATGTGTCTTTAAGACCAGCCCAAGGCTCAGACACCCCATAAACACTATGATGGCCATGCACTTGCAACACAAACACGGAAAGCATGAGCATGACGAAACACGCACCGCGAAAGGACCCTGACAGGTGTTTACATGCCTTGGAACCACAATCAGAACACTTTCTGATTGAAATCAGCATAAATCAGTGACATCAGGCTTTGAGAAGCTCAAGCCTTCTCAAAATATTTTGCATGATCTGTTCTGTGGTGACACAATGAGCTGGAGGATGAGCAGAGAAAACACATTTATGATTCACACATGGATGGATAAGAGGGGAGGGAGTCAGTCTCCATACCGTGTAACATTTTGACACGTGTAAGGATTTTGGGGGGACTTTCTGTGATGTTTGGTAACAGGATATTAAAGAAAATAATCTAACAGTGGGTAAGTGACACAACATAATTGAGAAGCACTGGATTAAAACAAGATTTTAGATTTAATGACATAGGTGCCAATGAATTCTGCTATGTGTTCAGTTAAAAACAAAGTGCATTTACATTTTCATCAATGTTTGAGAGAAACCCGTTTACTTTCTCTAGAACTGTTATCAATTTTGTCTTATTTTCTGACTTTTTTTTGCAAGGAATAACATTACTCCGGTGTATTGTTCTCACTTGTGTGGTAATGTCCCAGCCGTCCTCCAGACTGAGCAGCACAGATGATCCTCTATCCAAGAGGTCCACCAGGGTGAGAGCAAGCTGCAGGATCTTGTGAAGCTGTGACAAATGGGCATAGGGACTACTTATCTTGGCAGTAAATGATTTATAAATGTTGCTCATAACTTTTGCCTTGGTTTTGACCATTATCAACCTCACCTGTAGGATCCATTCTGAGTCCTCTAAGGCTTTGAGGAAGGTGTCTTCAGAATCAGAGGAGTTGGCACTGGGAGCACACGCCCTCAGCATCTTCTTAAAGGAGTTTTTCACTTGTCGAATGTCTGCAATGTCTACCGGCACCATTTCACAGCTCAGAGATGTGTCCACTCTGAGGCCCTGAGATATGTAACACAGAGCTTGAGCCTGTCATTGAATATCCAATAACTTTACATAAACAAATATGAACGTCAGTCCCGCCACATGTGTATGCTAACTAACAAGGCCGAATTTCAATCTTTCTTGGTGTTTTGGTGATCGCTTGCTGTCAAACTGACAAAATAAGAATGCTGACATCATAAGCCAGTCTGTGGCAATCATTGAGACTTCAATTAGCTGTTCAGTAAAACTGGTTGGTAAACGTACACTACTATCGCACGATCATCATGGAGTCAACATTAATCCTTGCGTGAGCACAAACAGTGTCTTACAAAAGTTCCTGGACTCCTTGAATCTTTCAATCTTCACCAGATTTATGTCTTATGTTAACATAGATTTTGTTATTTGTGTCAAAAATTAAAACGAACAACCCAACTATGAAGTGGAATTGAATGTTTTGGATACTTCATGAACAGATGCAGACCTAAAAAGGAGAGAGTCCTAATTTTTTTGACCATGTTGCATTAATAATTTGTCAAACCCCCCTATGCTGAAATTACATCTGCAATTTACCTGGTGTATGTTTACCTAATTGAAAGCTCTGCCCCCAGATTATCGATTCAGGTATTCATGTCTGACCTGGATACATTCATATTGTAGATTTGGCTTAATGTTTTGGATCATTATGTTGTTGGAAGACAAATCTCCATCCCACTTTTAAGTACTTGGCAGACTTCAATTTCTGGAAGAAATTCCAGAATAGTCTTGTATTCGGGCCGTATATGATTTCCATTTTTTCCCCCAGATGAACTTATCAACACCATGTTAATACAAAACAAAGTCATGATCTTGTGCTGCATTTCAGAGCTAAGCTTAATAACATGAATTAACAGCTAGTGCCCGTCACTTTACATTGCTCTCATATAATTCAAATAACATTTATGGTGACAACAAAAGATTAATTTTTGTACCCTTTTCTTTTGCTTTGTGGGGCGCAGTGGTTACAAATGAACGGTTTATGCAAATATGCAATTGTTAACTTGGATTTTGCAGCGTGAATTTTGGGCTGACAGCATATACCTACCCTCAAATTAGACTTCTCTCCAAAAACATAGAAAGCAGCTTGCTGCTTGAGTAGCTGAGCCTGTAGGCTATTACTCCCTCCAGGGAGCATCAAATCCTTCCCTGCTAGTCTGGCACCCACGTCTACTGGGGATGAGTGCTGGCTGAGCCTGCTGCTGCTGGACCTCAAGCTGGCCCACATGCCTGCCAAGACAACAACACAAACAAAAATTACAACATGTATCTTCACACAAACATGCACATGTTCACTCATGATGTACACATGATGTCAAACAAACCAAGACTGAGGGATGAACAACACATGCAGATGTAGTTTACATGCAGAGAAGCTCAGGTGATTATGTAAACACCTTCATTCTTTAAGTCTACTTGCAAAACAAGTTGTACCTTGAACCAGGCAGGCAGACATTAGAAGCAGGAGTTGATAGATTGTTTTTTAGCACGTCAACAAATGTAGATGCAGGTTTCCCACCATAAAGGCCATACACATTCTGACAAACACCGCAAACTACTCACATAAAGATTCAATCACAGCAATCATTTAATGTTGGTTTTTAATTTTAATCAAGTAAAAGACTTACTAATATCTAAAGCAAATACATTGCTGTCATCGATCCATCACATATTTTGATGTCAAATTAATTTGTAACCCTTGTTATTTTCATCCAGTGGGTATTTGGAATCAACATGCTTCACCAAACTCTTTGAAAGTAGAGGTAAGGCATTTTTTTGGCAAACATCTGGTTGGAATTTAATACTAAATTGAATCAATTCATTGGGGTTAGGAAGAAAACAAATTAATCTAAGATAATTTCAATTAATTGAATTACAAATCATCAAATCTTGTTCATTTAGTCATTAAACACTGGGACACTGGTGCCTTGATATCCTTAGTCTCCATCAAAAAAAAAAAAAAAAAAAAAAAAAAGGGGCAATTTATCTTTTCCAAGCTTTTCAAATAAGTAACATTTGGATTGTTCAATGTTTCTTAATTAAAAATAATAGCAAAACATAACCAAATCCTCAGGTACTTATCTGTATGAAAGAAAGAATAAGTGTCTATGACTACGGATATATAATTTTTAAGTCTAGTTGTGTTTTTCCATTCTTTGTGTTCATATAGCTTACAAACTTTACAACTCTACTGTTAATTTAATAGCAAGTCTATTATTTTTTGTTATAAGGCTATGAAGTAGATTTCATTTATTATGAACCCATTTTCTGTTTTGTTTGATAGTCAACTTCAACTCTAAGAAGTCTATATAAATAAATATTTTTTTTTTAAATAATTGCTCAGAATCCACAAAATATTTACTTGGCCTAAAGTGAATACCATGATACAATGCTTATAACTTTTTTGATCACTAGCCAAAGAAAAATCCTAGCAGGAATATTTGAATACTCCTAAAATAGCTAACTTGTATCCCTAGGACACAGATTATTACATGTTCTCATAGTTTTACCTACTGTGGTGTACAATATCGTGTAAAATCTTCGAGTGTGTCAAAACATTTAACAGGAACACCTGCTGCTCGATGACAACTGGAATTGATTTGCAGCCCCCCCAAGTCCATCATGAAGATAGAGGGTTAAGAAAAGTGGACAGAATGTATTGATTTGATGTAAAACGTACAACTCAAAAATATCTAACTGCTGACAATTACAGTCAGCCTTAGACTCCAGCATACACAAATAATCAAACGGTTTGAAGTAACGAACGTGGAGAATTTGTACAACCAATTGGTGTTTATTGTCTTGTTGTTTCACTCGGACCAGAATGAGTTACTCCCTATGAATTACTTTTAGACTTCATATGAGCTGTCTTCGCTAGATACAGGAATGGTCAGAGGTGCCTCATTTAATTTGATTCATGACAGTCTGCCAGGATAAACTGCTTCCTTCCCTCAGCAGTTTGCTTTTGGCTTCCAACTGACCACAGCGGGCCTTGCTGAGCCAACCTATTAGGCGTGGAATAGGCTGGATCAGAGCAGCCATTTGGGTTTGTGAAAACCACAGCTCCCAGACGTGCACTTATTTCACTCTAGTGATGATTAGTCATTAAAGTTTGCAGAATGGCGATATGCCTGGTTTCTGGTTAGTTTGTGAGAGGAAATATGAGGTGTTAAAATGAAAAAAAAAAAGGTGTGGATGCGGGGAAGTTGATAAGGCAGTTGCACTCTACCTTGGTTGTGGATTCTCTCTTTACTGGTAGGTTTCGGGTTTGAGTGAGTGAATAGTTTATCTCTGTACTCAAGCACTGCGTGGTGGTTGTGCAGAGGAATTCAGGATGTACATGAAAAATAATGTCAATGTCATAAAAACAATTCAGCTTGGTGTACTGTACGCAGGCATGCATAGTCAGAATGAAATGTTAAAGCTAAAGGTCAAAGATTGCACAAATCATTTACTAAACTTTACATTTTGAAAATGTTTGACATGGATATATTAATATACATAGTTATGTACGGTAGTGAGATGGTACATGTAACATTTTACTCCACAGAAACACAATGTGGCCATGAAAACAAGTCGAGGAAATTTTGCTAGCACATTTTAAACAAGTTGCAATGTAATTTCAAAAATGCTTTATTGCTCCATTTATTCCAGCATAGCAATGGCAGGTTTGAAAAAAGGCACATGAGAAAAATAGTCTGGAATGTGGATAAATATTTTGGGAAAGGTCATACTGGCAATTTACAAGGAACTAATGTGGGAGTGTGGCTATTAATTAGAGGTCGGTTATGTGTCCCATCCACTGCAGCGATTAAGGTTACGGCCACCTTTGGAGCGGTCAGTTTGGATTTCAAAAAGAACGTGCCGGGAGAATGAAGCAATGTTTCACAAGTTTGCAAATGCCAGATCAATGAAGCAGATTCATTTTTTAAAATACTTTTTTGGCAAGGATTGCCCCAATTTCACCATCGTTGTATCAAACAAAGGTCCCCTATTTGCACCAATATTGTATTCATAGACAAACCTGTGGTTCGTCCCAAAACAAATAATAAGCCCAAATGCATTTTTGCCATTGATCTACTGCATTTAAGTCATGACTAAGTTCTTAGACATGTACTGACGACTAGCATAATCCCAGTAGGCCAAGACAAATCATTCAGTGCTAATGGACTCTTCTGAAAGTTTCACATTCTTGGGCGATTACATTTACAGTAATATTTATCCGACAACAGGTTAATACAAGTCATAGTAGACTCATCAATCAACTTGCTCCACAATATGCACATTATGATGTAATAAAATTAGATTGCACCTATAAATATAACAAATAGACATCCCTGATTTTTTATTAAAAAATATTGTATGAAACTCACCTCCTCTAGTAAAGCTGTTTGAAAATGGGATGTCTAAATGGACCGGAGCCATCTTTGGCATTCTAGATGTTCTTCTCTCGCTCCCTGAGGACACACACAAAAAAAACAAAAAACGCACATGATGCAAGCATAAAAAACAAGCCAATGATCATTATTTTCCCCAAAGCACAAGAACAAGTTTAAATGTCAAATCTGCAGCTAGTCCAGAGTAAACAGTGAAGGGAGAGCAAAACTCGAACCTGACTTTTAAGTATAATTTGCTCATAGTGTTCGTCAAGCATTTACTTGCAGCGGTAAGCACACATTACATTGAGAAAAATTTCTAAGCTGCTGGTCAAAAGTTTGTAAAGAGGATACAAAAACATCTGAGGAAATGGATGGGCCTAGTGGTGACCTGTACTTTTTGCATAAACTTTTATTGTACACAATTCCTTCAAAATAGTAGACTAGAGGAATATCGGCCACAGTGCCTCATTGTCAGACAAAAACAAACACACTGCACGTGCATTCAATAAACGGGTATAAAACAAGCAGCAACTTGTGCAACAACACAAAGATTGATGGCAAAGCAAAAAGACAGAACCAAAATAAAGAGCGCATGACAGCATATTCTTCTAGTCAGAAAAAATAAATCCAGTTTGCCTCAATTCCAATGAAAACACAATTAAGATTTTCCCTATGGTGAGATGGTGTCACATAAATAAACGAGTTCAGGTAAAAGCACTTGCGATCAATATTCCAGCTATAGACCTTAAATTAGTGGAAATATAACTAAAGGTGAAAATATTGCACAAAATCAAAACAGAAGAAAATACCTGGTGAGAGGCCTATTTTGGAGCGGTTTGAGAGAGAGCTGTGGCCGTTCATCTTGAAATAAATAGGTATGGAGTCTAGGATGGCTTGCAGGTACTTCTCTTGTTCAAGGCTACTTGATGATTCGGAAGATGACGTAGGCGCTGGATAAGAACACAGCATGCCATTAAGAGTAAAAATCCCTCAAAAGTGCAAATTTATGGCATTAAGGCTCACTTGTTGAGGAGGGGTTCTGTGACTTAAATAATCCCACCACACTTTTGCCGTGGAAGCCACCTGATCGTAAAAGCACAGCTTTGGTGCGAGGATGTTTCCAACATACAACAGGCAGGCGGTTGTGTCTGTAGCAGCGTGCCACTTTGTGTAAACTATTGTCTTGAATAGCCTGGGGAACAACCAGTAGACCCGGATAACTGAGGTAAAAAAAAAAACACAAACATAGTACAAGCTAAGGCAAATACTAGAGAATGTTTAGGTTAAGTAAATGAGGGTTGAACATAGGTTCCTGATACAGGAAAAATAACATGTGACAATTTTTAATACAAAATCATTATGATAAAGATTTATTTCTGAACAGACTCATTTCCAACCATTTTCCTTTCATGGTAGATAAAAGGAAAAAATAGACTGAGAACCTATTTGTTCTGAACAGGTTTAATTTTGAATAAAGAAAACAAGCACACTTCTATCAAGCTTAATGTACTTTAACAAACTGCATTAACTGCATTCAAGCACACTGTAACTACTCATTATGTATCGCTCACCTTAGCAACTAAGGAAGCCCTTTTATCATATCGTATTCTCATTTTCTAGCCATATAATATTGTCCAATAATAGTTTAAAATTGAAAAATTCTTTAACAAAGCACACAATTCTGCTAATGAAACTTCTCTTACGCATGCAGAGCCATACAAATACTACTACACGCAGATTTGGTTAGACAGCGGATGCTTGTGTATTTATGTGCAAGTGAGCAAAAACTGTTTACGTGAACACTCAGCGGCTTTACTGTAATTAGAAGATAGGTGGGAATGCTGTGGTGTCATCTGTGGTGACTTAATTGTGGTCAAAATGAAAGATGAGTGTGAACTCATAATGTATTGGTGTATGTGTGTACAAGCACGGTAGGTATTTGTCACAGTGGCCAATTCAATATAGTCAAATTGCCCTACTAACTAATTGAACAGTTACATTTTTGGGGGAAAAAGTTGGAATAGTTAGTTGACTAAAGAATTAAATATTGTCTGTGGTTAAGCAGAAGCCTTTGTAAACAAGGTATTATTGTTTAAAAAAAATCCAACCTGCAGTTAAAGGGTGCTTAAGGTAACTTAATTCTGACCAATACAGAGAAGTTGTAAAATTGACAGGTCAACGAGTCTGTTCAACTGGTGTTACAAGTGTTATGTATGTGCAAGGACTCTCCATTTAATGAGATCTGGCATACCTGCGACAAAGGGAATAAAGCCTATTGACGGCTGTGATTCTAAACTGGTCGCTCGACTTGGAGCGAGATGAACTGGCCGTGATTGTACCGAGGCCCATCCGTTGGTAGTCACGGAAACAAGACTGCTCCACAAGCTGCTCCATAGTAGACTTCTCGGATGCTCGGAGAGTGCTGCAAGGTGGTGGTTCGCCATCATCTGATACTGTAGCACATATTTCCACGAAAGGTTTGACTTACAATTGCGCGTTTGGTTTCAAATACTCAATAATGCATATTTTTCCTCACTTACTTGAAACATCGTCATCTTCGTGCCAGGTCATTCTGCTGCCTCTGTCATTCCTTTTTAGTGTGGTCTGGTTACCACGGCCCATTGTAATTTTGCTGGCTCTTTTGGCTCCCTTCACAATAGTTTTGGATAATGTTCTTAAGACAACAGAGCACAGAGCAATTTAACTGTTGCTTCCCCCAACATGAGACTTGATCAGGATCTGATTACGAGCAGTTTTGTAAAATATTTCAGAATAATCTTAATAAAAGAAGGTCAACCACAAACCTAAATCCAGTGTTTCTCTCTTTCTGCTTTGGTAGGATAAGATTAGGTTGAGTTTGCCCTGCAGCAAATGCAAAGGAGCTGAAGATGGATTGTGGGTAGCGTATTCGTTGTATGTGCTTCCTGAACATTTCCACCATTTCTGAGTTTACCTCTTCGTCAAAAGCCACCTTTAATAACTGCAGAAGTAACAAAAAAAAAAAAATTAGACCAACAAATTAGACCAACAATAGGGTGATTTTGAAAAAAAAAACACATTAATATGGTGTCACATTTGATCAGACATACTCTAAATCAATACATAATCACTCAAATAATGCAGGTTTACCTTTGAAGTGAGTGGAAATGCCAGTAATTTAAAATAAATTCTTAATTGCGGAAACATATTTTGAACAATTAAATAGAAAAGAAGAATAAAACGTTTAATATTTAAGGACAGCAAATCGAAATTACCTTTGAACATACGCTCTGATAAGGTGTGCAAATATGTATTTCTTCGCAAATTGTGAATAAAGACTAAAAGGTAACATGTCATAGTTTTTTTGCATTTTTTTTTAGCATTAAGCTAGGCAAAACGTGCCGTGTTTGTTTCATTCAAGTTATTTTGGTTTTATGCGTGTTTTGCACTAAAAGGCTTCAAGCGTGTTTTGAAGAATTGTTTTCTGGCAAACAACTTTTATCATGAGGTGAACTGAATTCACAGCCACCAAAGTTCGCTCATTTATAATATAAGGTTGGATGATGAGTATCTCATAGCAACATTCATGCAGAATCCTGCCATCCACCTGAAAAGAGGCAGAGCGGAGTTGTAGACCCTCTTGCATGTTCTGCTGCAGTTGGTTCTGAATAGTGATCTTTTTCTCCTTAGTCAAGGTGGAGACTGGGAACGCTCTGATCACTGCCTGCTCTCCCACTGCATTTATGAACATAAAGAAATATGTGGAGTGCATGAGTGATAAGATACAACAGCAAACCTACTTGGAGTGGCCGGTAGCACAAGACCAACAACATCAGAGTAATTCTTATCTTTATCTGAACAACCTTCAGAGTGAACTTACCCAGGGGGTCATGGGGAATGCCTTTGAAGATGATACGGTATGTGGTAAGGAAGAGCGCTCCCTCTGCTGGTAGAATGTGTGGGCCCCCTAGCAGACCACCTGTGGCTTCTTCCCGACCATCGGGATCCAGAAGCACCCTCAGCCCCTCAGTCACGAACTCTTCCCCAGGAAGCAGTGTGGGATGTAGAATTTCGGGCTGATGGGGCGACATGTTTGAATATTTATTAAGAAACAGCACAAACATGTACTAATGAATTTGTAAATACTGGGTTTACATATTTTACAATAAAATTTAAAGTAAAAATCCTTTAGCTTCACAAGCATGCAACTTTAAAAAAAGACACACCCATAAAACCAATTTTTGAATTCAATAATTCCCACTATTGGTAAATTATATGCAGGTCGTCAAATCCATTAGTACCAGAAGCTTGATTTAACGAACTTAAATAAATAAATAAATGCTTGACCCCCCAAAAATGTTTTTCCTTTCGCATGCGAGCTGATGATATTTACTCCATTGCCACCAATTAAATTGATGCAAATTAAAATAAGGTTGCAACAAGGCAACACCTAAGCAACTATTAATAACCACAAAGCCTGAAATCAAGAGTGTGAGGTGACTGGAATGTAAATAATTACTGCATGCAGCCATGTCAAAATGACACAATATGCAGCTTGCACTGGGATTTCAGCGGCTGTGGAACCAGTCTCAAAACGGTATTGTCTTTTTGACCTCAGCCGTTTTTGGTAAACGTAGGTCAATAGACCTGCTTAAACAGATCTCTGCAATTCATTAGTTCAAAAGTCATATTAGTTGAAATCTTAATGCATTCATTCCAGGAATGATTGCAGCTATTACAAATATTACTTTGACTCGTCATGAGGCCGGTGCCACTGTTGTTTACAATTTTTTAGTATTTGCCATGCGTCTTGCAGCTAGCAATCCAGCTTGGAATGAGCCACAAAGTTTAGCAGACAGCTCACCACAGCTTCCAGGTTGGTCTCAAGCGAGTAGTGGGATGCTGTTTTTCTGTGTGTATGAGTGTGTGTAACAAGGATTACCAAGTGCTGGCAGACAAAATAAAAGCACATCAGGGTTCAAAATACCGAGTAAAATATTTACAAGTGGACTTGAAAACATAGGAAATCTTCCACTTGATAGGCATGAGAAGACAAAGAAAAACTGTTGATGCAAGTTGGATGCCCAAGTCTAGTTTAAAACAAATTTCAAAGACACTTGATTTTCTTCTGAATGTTCTGTTTACTGGTTGAAACAAAAAATTTAAAAAATACTGCAACAGAGGAAAATGATTAATTTTCTTTGTGTGATCGCCCTTTTTTGTCTTGAATCTGTGCATATTTTGGCATAAGGTATATTTTCAGGTTGTCCTTTGAGGGGTGATTCAGAGTAATATTTAAAAACTAATCCACACTATTATGTGAGCTCCAAACTCGAACATCACACACCTTCTGAATGGGCGGTAACCTCCTGCTCTCCCTGTGAACTGCCTCTAAAGCCTCCATCTGCATGGCGACGACTCCTGCGGGTCACAAGAAGAAGAAGACGAGGTTACCTTGCGTCTACACACCAACACAGCCCGTACAAAGAAACACATGTGTTTGCACACCTCTACACAACCCTTGTGTGTATTTTGAGGATTTAAGGCCATTTAACATGTCAGGAGCTAATCAGCTCAGAGGCCGATGTTGCTGAGAATAAACACCAGCAGGAGTTACTCTGGACAAAGCTGAGGGAATTAGGACAGCAGATGCGTGAATGAACACTGTTAGTGACGTACCAGGGATCATGCTGTGGAGGTTCTTGATGTGTTCTTGGGTAACACCACTTTCTGTGCACACCTTGTCAATGAAGCGAGCCACAAATTTGACCACAGAGTTGGCCACATCGCTGTTCTCTGAATCCTCAAACCCGCTTTCTGTGTCGAAACTCTCAGCCACGCTGCCGGCGATGCTGAAAACCATAAATAGTTTAATGAAAAGAACATGTAAAGGATCAAACAACTGTGTCTATGGGGAAATCAGAGAGCTGGATGTTGACAGATGTGTCTGGAAGCTGGCACAAGAAAAGTGGGCATTCAAAGATCAATTAACAGTGTTCCCTCGCCATATTGCAGTTCAACTTTTGCATCTTTGGTGCATTGCAGATTTCTTTCTATCAATGATTTCAGCTTATTTTTGCATACATCGCCGAATTTTGGCATCACTTTAAGAGTGTCAGTTGATGCAAACCAATCAGTTAACTGCTGTGTGTTTCCTAGACACAGTAAAGCAATCTGAATGAATCATTTACATGACTAGCTAAAAGCGAGTAACCCCTTATACATAGTGTTGCCAAGCAATCCGATCATGGGAGGGGCAAGCATGAGTGACATTATGAAACCAGACGTTGTTTCCGCATTTAACTTTTCACATTAATGAAAGGACAATTTAATTCATGGCGCTCATCAAAATTAACACTGTGCTTCTTAGCTCTCACTCCAAATGTGGGCTCTCTTGCAGCGTCCTGTCTGTTTACAAGGTGTGCTGTACATTGCTTTTCAGGAACACATTGCATATGGAGCAATACAACTGTTGCATCCACTATATATGGACTATAGCATTTTCACCATGGGTCAGAAAAATGTAATTGAAAAGTCCTGGAGAAATCAATGAAGACCTGCGAGGCTTTTTTGCGAGTAAGCAGTAGTTTGCGTATATGATTAGTCTCTCTCCTACAAGTCCCACAGTGCTTTGCGGCATAAAAATACACAGGATAAGGAATAAGTTCACTGGAAATGAGTGGTTAAGGAACGAATTAACAGTGAAAATCAAAAGAATATTGTATTAGTCAGTGAGAGCAAACATCCTTCAATAATCCTAACTAGTATGTGGTACGATTGATTCAAATGGCTTTGCTAAAAATGTAACGCTTCGGGTTCAAAAACAAACAAAAAAAGAACAATTTAAAAAAAAGACAAGGTGTCATATAAGCAACATGCGAAAAAAAAATAAAGATGAAGATGCTGCATCTATGGACAGTTTTGGGGGGGAAATTAAAAAATGAAAAAAAAAAAAAGTAAAAAGTAAGTAAATATAATCCACAAATAAAATGAGAACACTATGTTCATTTGAGGGGTTTTGGCACCAAGCAAGCCACTTTGAAGAAAAGATTTATTTCCTGTGTTCTGCATGGGAAATGACTGCTATTTTGTTTGGTTTGAGTTGAGTGCAGAGCATTAATGACGCCCAAAGGGATGAAAGCCTCTCTATTTTGTTCAGTAGCGACATAGTAAGTGCATCTCAGGCTGGATGCGAAGTAAAGATTGGGGCAGTATTCAATTCTATTGTGCAATATGGAAAGGAACATGTGATCAGGTTACCCTACGATTAAACACAACAAATATATTTTCTTTATCAATAATTAATTGTCTAATGCGAACGGAAATCAGTGCCCCCAGAGCACAGCGCAACAGTAAGATGCATACAAACATGGACCTTGCGGCACTCTGCGTGCGACCTTAGGCAGAGATTCCACTATGTAAAAGAAATACAACTTTTGCTACCTATGATTTTTAATAGAAAATTGGTATGATAATTCAGGTATTTTTGCCTAGTATTCAAATCAAAGTTGATGTTTTTTTTACTGAAAGTTTTTTGTGCCACTGGGAGGCATTAAATATTACACACTGTCCCTTCAAAGGTTTCTTTGATTGTCCAACTAGAGTGATCAGCTATAATAACAAACACCGGAAGCATTTTTTTCCAACCTGTAGCTAGTTTGACCTCAGACCAGAAACAAAATGTTCTCTCCTTGCCAACCTGTTGGTTACGATGCTGTTGCTGCCGCTCTCCCAGTCAGCTGCTGGCGTGTTGCGAAGCAGTTTGTTCTTGCTAGTGTCCAAAGGAACTAGCAAGTATACCATGAGGCTGGCATAATGGATGGCCTGGCTGAAAATGGTACTTTCTTCATTCTTCACCCGTTCATGCTGCTCGTCTTTGCTCAGGTTTGGCCACAAGCGCAGCTGCTCGGCAGCCAGGTCCATTGCTGTCTGCTCCTCGTCTTTTGCAGGCGGTGTGCCAACATCCTAGAAAGAGATGGAATAAGAAAGCTCGGAGAGGAAATATTTTAACAGAAGGCCACTGGAGGTTAACAAAGCTATGATTTAATAGATTTTCTTAAAAAAAAAAAAAAGGCGGAGAAACAGAGTTTTTTACCAGATCATTTAAAAACAAGCCTTCTATTGGATTTCTATAATTATTTAAATACAATCACAACAAATGCTATCATTTAATTTTTTTCAACAATACAGTTAAAACATATTTACTACAAGGTGGACGGGAATATAAGGCCTACCCCACCAAAAATAGTCTTTGTCATATAATTTTAATCTATATAAGGTCCACAGGACTATAAAGCGGATGGAATTAAAACTACAATAAGAGCTACCGTGGGGGCAAATATTGATCATTCGACATAATTGATTAGTCCAAATGTCGCTGACCTAAATCACAAAACGTGATATGCAACTGGAATCGAACTCGGGTCGCAGTGAGGGAGAGCTGAAACCTAACCACTAGAGGTGAGAATGACACACGAAACGGCATTATCCTATATCTCATTCTCCAGATATGTAAAGAGAGGAGAAAACTGAAAATTGTCCTGAAAGATATCAATAGTGCACAACATAAGAATGAATCTATCTTTCAGGACGACTTTGTTGTCTCTATTCTCTAACATTTGTTTCTGGTACTGTGAGTAAAAATATTGTGATATGAGATTAAATCTAATGCCTTTTTATATGTCATCTGTATAACTGATAGTGTAGTGATTACGTGTTGGCGCTCTCACCGCCGCGTCTCGGGATTGATTGCCATTGCATACACTGTTATGATCAGCTGGTATTTTTGATTGTTCATTGCACAAATGCGCTATACTAATGTAAAACCTTATGTAATAACGCACACATGTAAATAATGTATGTATACTGTACCATAATGTATACTGCATGTATTTCCAATCGTATCCACTATATTTTGCGGTATATAGAGCATACTGGGTTATAAGGCAACTCTTAAATTTCTGGCACATTTTGGAGTTATTAGTTGCGCCTTAAAGTCCGGAAAATATGATATTTCAATATGCACTGCACAACTGATGAAATAGCAACTTGTTGCTATCAGGAATAGATTCAAAAGAGAAAGTTTCACCGTCAGCCTGGCAGCGAGGCCCCACTTTTGCTCAGGGGTGCTGAGATACAAAGCTCGAATCTGGCTCTGGACCTCGCTGTAGAAAGTGGCCTCCCAAAACTGCTGGTTGGTCCAGATGGGGTGGTCCTGGATGCAGGTATAGGCAAACTGGTTCACACCAGCAACCAGTTTCTAAAAGAAAAAAATATATTTAAATGACAATGCCAACGAGTTTAGTGTGCCCATCGTAAGAAACATGAATTCGGTATTGTGCTTAGCAATCTGGATTTTATACAAAACATTGACATTTTGTGTTAAAAAAATTCAAATGTATTTTTTTTCTCTTGGCAAAGCAAACCATTTATTTATAAAGTGAATACACAGTGTATAGTGAAACAAATAAAGTGCATGTAAATCTAGGTTGTTTAAGGCAGCTGAATGCAGCAACTGACATTTTTCCCAATAGTGAGGCCTGAAGAGAATATGCATTGGTAGGCTTTAATTTTCTGGTACTTTTTAACAATACATAGTTATTTATGGCAAATCTTGTATACATTGAGACAAAACAATAATTAATCTGCATGCAGGGTGAGTATTTTGTAAGATCCAGCTCGGTTTGCTTCGACCTTCGTTTTTCTGTTCCATTCCCTCGATATCAGATACTAAGCCTTTTTTTCTTGCTTCATTGTTTATCTTTAAGTATGAGGAGCGGAGGCGGTTGCTATATTTATAAGCAGCCGAAACAAAACAGCTTTAATCACTCCATTATGGACCGAAAGCCAAATAAGAGATGGATGGCCTGCCATGCTGATCTGTTCCACACGTGACCTTTATTAAATCAAAAGTTCATTGGATTCATTGATAACAATAAAAAGCAATTAAGATAGGGAAAAACTATGGAAAGAATGTAGCAAATATTACATACAGTCTAATAAACAAAGTTAAGATAAAAACAAAACACAAGTGACATGTTATTGCAACACAAACCCCACAAATGGTCCCCCTTCTGTTATAATACACAACACAGGAAATTTATTTTGAAACTATATTTTATATTTATTGCCGTGAGCTAGATATTTATACTGCATCCCTAATACACATCTACGAGCAAAGCAGGAATTACTCAATTGAGCCTTTGTTTTTGAACTTTTATTAAGTACAGCTTCAGGTAGTTGAGGTGAATAGCTTTATTGACACACGTTGGGGAAGTTTTAATGGCATTGTTTGTTGACTTCAGTCCTCATTCAGTAACAAAAAGTACTAAGTTGGAAGCTGGCAACTTACTGAGTCGATTACAACCACTAACCCTTCACAAATTCGTCATAAAAACAAGTCAAGAGACAATATTTAAATGCTTATTTTTTATTTTGAAATATGGTAAAACTTTACAAAATGTTCTGTTATTTGGATCACTAAGAAAAATATAGTTTATGCACTATTACTATTAAATTACTATTATTTGTTCTTTGTTCTCTTCTATCCTCACTGTAAAATGTGAACTGGAGTACCACGTCCAATTTTGTTGTCACAATATGTTCAACTCATTTTGTGACAATGACATTAAGCTATATTCTATTCTATTCTATTCTAAGTCAGAACAATGTTTTTTTTTTTAAAGAATAAAAGAATCGACGTGAGCAGTAAAGAAGTAATTTGAATACTTCGCTGTGACCAAATGAGATAGTTCAGCATGAAAACAGAAGAACAGTCCTAGTTTAAACGCTTCACCATGTGCACAGAAAAGATGAATTTATGGTCTAAGGAAAAAATATTATGGATTATTATCGGTGTTCTACAATTCTTCCCATCAAAAAAGAGTGAGCAAGTGTGTCACAATTCTGCGCTGTCTACACTCAGCCTGGGTGTGTTTTTCCTGACTCTTCAGAAATGCACAGGTCAATTTGACCCAGGTCATTGCTCTTTAATGTGGGAAGACACACATAAGACAGACTGCAAAACAGACTATGTGGAAGGGGTGATTAATACATAAAGCGGAAGAAATGAAATAAGAAAATCAACAAAATGATAAAAAAAGGCTTACAAATAAACCTGTATGAGATACTGTACTCTACTTAAAAAAGTGGAATGTAATATTCTATGACAAAAAGGTGAAAACAATACTAAAACCGCAAACAGGGATAAGGGGATGTTTTGCTTGTAGGTAAAAGGTAAATGGGCTATTGGGATCTGGGATCTTGTTTTTCACCTTTGAGGCCATGATCCTGAGGTTAGTGGTATGACAAGCAGTAAGTAGTCTTCATCACTAACTGGACATCACATGTCAAATGTCTTTCACAGAAACTGAGTGATAGTTCATGTTGACACTGAAAACGATGAGGTATATATATGACCAGTCTGGAGAAAAACTAAGTTTATTTCCACGTTGCCTTAATTTGCCTTCAACCCCTATTCTTTTTACTTTGTTAGCAAAAATAAATCATAGAAAGATGATTTTGAACGACAGAACAAAATAATCTCACCATGGAAATATAACTGCGTAATGTAAATGTTCCAAAACACACACTCATTAAGTAAACCAGAAATTGAATATTTTTGGACTTACGCAGAAGTGTAGGTTACTTTCCTCATAACATCCTTGAGGAATATGCCCATCCAACTCCTTCAACCTAGCAAGCTGTATTTACAGTAGAGGTAAGATCAGGCCTTAGAAAATCAAGCCTGACCTGACCCGTCCCACAGGTATTAAAGACAGAACCAGACCGTATTTCCATATCATATTTTACTTTTGAGGACTCGGGGAGAGGAGGGGTGCTCCTCCAAACAGACAACGAGCGTGCTGAGTCAGGGTGCCTTGCACAAGGGGTGGGAGGAACCCATTGTGCGGCTCCTCCAAACACACAAAAAAGGAACAATGACGGGTGGATAATTTCAAACGACAACAAAAAACAAAAAATAAGGCCAGGGAGAGAGAAACCTGTCTCGACCCGGACCTGTTTGAAACAATTGACATTTTAGGCCCGACCGGACTGGGCTTGAGATCCTACCTCTTTCTTATAGTATAATAGACCAAAGTACCTTTTATCGAGGAGGAACAAATACATTGTATGGAACCTACTCTGACAAAGACATTTACAGTGGCATATTCAAATGCAAAAATACACACATACGTAATTGAGGACTCATCATCCTCCTGATACACATTCATCATTTGATGATAATGGCCAAAGGAACAACGCTTGCAACTCAACAAAAATATTTTCATCCATCAAGCACACTGTGGTTGGGTAAAAAAAACTTTTACCAACTGACACCACTTGTGTAAAGCACACTGAAGTTTTGTCCCCTTGTTCTTCCTTCAGTTATAAATATCAAGAAGAATTTGTAACACACAATAAAATTGTATTTTTTTCACAGTAATATTAAAAGGTTTGAGCACCCCTAATTTTTAAAGAATTAAAATCGTTGGTTGTTTGGATCAGAAATTTTAGTTACCGTAAATTCCGGACTATAAACCGCTACTTTTATCCCAAATGTCCAGCCCTGCGGCTTAATCAGTGAAGCGGCTTATTTAAGTTATTTTTCTAACGAACACCAGTGGCACTCGAGTACAAGAGGTAAAATTTAGACCGGTGAAATTGTGCGCCGAGGTAAACTGCATTCTCTTGGATTATGATCGATTTGTCCTGCATTCTCTTGGATTATGATCGATTTGTCCATACGACAGAGGATAGAGATTCATTTCAAATGTGAGGAAGACGCCCTTGAAGACGCCAATAATGACGAGAAAGAAGGACGACTCGCCGTGAATTTCATAATGACGGCATGGATTTATTTAACACCCATGCTTTGAGCCCTGCGAGCGTGTTAGGAGTAGCGTGGTGGTACCTTTCACAGCCACGGTTTGGGATGAAAGTTATATTATTATTATTAAAGCTTTAAAAACTCTCTCAGTGTACCATCTTTCTTTGTAAATATGTGTAACCATGTATAATATGTATTTGCAACTGTATATTTTTGTCATGTATTTATTTGTATTTATTTTGGAAGCTTATTCTGATCAGTTTTGCACTGACCAATTAAAAAGAAGGGGCATAACATAATTATGGGAAGGAGGGATCAGTAAATGTGAGTGTTTGTGGACACGGCAGACAAAGGTGCATATATATTTTTCCCACCCTTACCTTTGGAAATATATACTGTTTTTTCCCTTGGATTACTTTTAACAGGCACCCGGACTTTGCAGGTCTGCATCAAATCATAACCACCGGTATCATTTTCCCTTCGATTAGCCGACTGTGGGATTCCTACTTTAACGGCATGTGTTAGTTAGGTTAAGACCTTGACCCAGCCCTTTCACTGAAAACAAGCGTCCCAGCCCAGTCACATAGAGATGTAATGTGATTTGACTGATAATGGAAAAGTGATAATGAAACAACATTTCTATACAGGATCTCCCCATTAAAATTGTTCAGTTAAAAATGATTTCTATTTTTAATATGGGTGCATGCGGCTAATATACCTGTGCGGCTTGTGTATGTAATAAATCGGTTTTCCTCCCGAAATGTGGGGTGGGTGGGTTATAATCAGGTGCGCCTTATAGTCCGGAATTTACGGTAATCATATAGCACAAAAACACTGATATTTGAAAAGTTTATAAAATTCAAAGAATGTGTGAAATAATTACCTTAATAAAAGTACGTAACAGCTTCTAAACATTTTTCATAGCTCACAACGAGGGTCTGGATTCTGGTTGAAGGCATTTTTGACCATTCTTTATTTTAAAACATCTCCAGTACAGTCAGGTTAAATAGTTTTCGAGCATAGACAGTTAACTTTAAACCAGACCACGGCTTTCAATAATATTTAGGTCTGGGGACTGAGATGGCCATTCTAACATGTTGGATTTTTTTTTTCTTTGTCACTGATTCTTGAACATTATTTTGAAGCAAGGGTTTATGGTGTAGTTGGATTCAACTATAAAAACAATGCCAATACCTGCACGTGGTTATACAGCCCAAGATCATGATGGAACTACCAAGAAATTTTACTGTGGGTAGCAAGTGTTTGTCTTGGAATGCTGTGTTCTTCTTTCGCCATGTTTACAGTACCTTGTCATGTCCAAATAAATAAATGTTATTAGTCTCATCAGTTCATAGCACGTTATTTCAAAATGAAGGAGTGATTGAATATGTCCAAAGTTTAAACTTTAGAATGACTCAAAACACAACAACTGAATCCCTGTAATGTTGAAGAAATGTTGTATAGTTGCAAATCTTATGTCCATTGATCTCTGGCTGTATTCTGTGACTTGTGCGATGCTGAGTGAATTTATGATTCTCATATTACCTTCCTAAGGATAATACTTGATAAATGTTTGCCTGACTTTTTTTTTTTCATCAACATGGTCTCGAAAAAGTGGTTGCAAAAATACAAAATGTTTAGATGTACCTGACATTTAATTAATATTTACTGTAAAGTCAAATCATTAATAAATACAGACATATGAATATAAAAGTCTATTAGAGGCCCATAGAATATTGCATGTAAAGCGTTGTGAGTAACCATTTAGCAATAAGCGTGCCACCCTCACACTTTGTATGCATTGTCTGTGAAATAAGTGCAACAGAAGCCACATCTGTGTCTAATTAACTCACTTACTCTGTAAAAAGCTGTTGACAGAGGCAGCAGTGCAGCAGCCACGGTGTACTCCTCAGCGCTGGAACAGTCCTGTGGGCCAAACAACAGGGAACAAGTGAAAGAAGGGCAAGGCACAGCAGGTCACAGGTTAAGCATTTCTGATCCAGCAGGGCCGCTGAAAAAAACCCAACCCTATATGTCTGTTTTGAAAAAGTTAGACATTGTGTTAGAGTAAGTATTTGTCTCTCAGCTTAAAAACATTCTAACTAGACATTAAGTATGCCTGTGACACATGGAAATGATCGACGTGATGAACTTATGGGGTAAACTGTCCAAAACCCGTTACATAAAGACAATGTGTCCTGTTAAATGAAAAAAAAGTCAGCCAAAACCACTCACTTTATGTTAAATAGTAGACATATGCTTTCAATACTCTTATATAATCTTAGCCTTGACACAGTTGTTTAAAAAAAAAATCAGTCTTGAATTTGTTGCAACTTTTTTTTTAAAATCATGAATAGCAAACATGCACAAGAAGGTGCATAAAATATCCATCTATCTATCTATGTATATTTTTCTACACCTGTGCCAAAATACATATTCAATCAATTATTTTTCTCTTCTGGTTTCAAATTAAAGAATGGTTGGGAATGTTTCTTCAGGAACACATAAAAAAGGTGGGGCGATGTTTTGTTCTTAATGTCCCAGTGTTTTGGTAACTTGGTATGTGTTATAAACACATTGGACCAAGTATTCTAAACTTTTCATATAAAATGATACAGAAAATAAGAAACCATCAAAATCCATAAGCTAAGTGAAAATAAACAGCATAAACATTCCTTTCTGGCCAGTTTTGTGAATTTGTAGTGTTCAAAGGGCAAACTGTTGGCAGTTCATCATAATCAATATCACACACTCAGTATAGTTCAATTAATTTTATGCAAACTTACAATGCTTTAATACATTTTTTTTCTTTCCCTTACTCCATTATGGTGTCTTAAAAAAACTACTTAATCAGCCCCCAAAAACCAGTTTCATACTTCCATAATAAACAACACATAGATTATTTGTTAAAATTGTTTTTTATGCTTTAATCGTAGTTTGGGTCAAGTCGATAGGAGATTTAGCTTAATTCTACCTGCATACTTCCCTCCCAAACATTTGGTAGCATGAGGTGATTTCTAAAAGTATATGGTAAATGATTCTCTCTGCCTGTATTGTGTGCTTAAGAAAATGTTGGCCATTTTGCCAACCCTGAGCCGAAATCTGGATATCAAAAAGTTTGTATCACATACCCTGTGTGTTTTACGAGCATACATCTTGATGACAGCAAGGAGCATCGAATCAAAAAGTGAGGCAGAAATCCCCACTCCCCAAAAATTCAATTTAAACCAGTGCAGGCTTGAGTCATCTCCTTTGAGCAACGTACTGAAAAAACTATCATAGCTAAGTTGCAGGATTTTCCATCTAAATTCCCAAATGTTGTTAAAATCAGTTTATGTGTAATGTGTTGATTGTGTCTGCACACTGCAATGTGAGCTCAAAACATGGTAGCCATGATTTTGTTTCATTATCTGTAGTGTATCGAAATTTGGATATCAGCTGAAAATATTAAAATCTTACTATGTAAACCAGCCTTTATATGTAAATAAAATATCAAATCATCTCTGGCCCGGATTTTGAAATGGGAAAGAATATTAACTAGAAATGTTTAACAGAAAAACATGGACACTTTTAAATGTAAACACTGTAGCAGGCACATACCCTAATTATTTAAGCTTAGGTCAGGTCAAAGAGGGTGCTGATGTGTGAGAACACCATTAGGATGCAGAGTACATTAGGGTTGGTCAAGCAGAGCCTTACAGTCTCTAAAAACTAATGAGTACAGGAGACTGGGATGTAAGTCGGACTCCAAAGGTATTTAATTCACAGAAAATTGGTACTTATTGGTGCGAGGCTGTATCAAGATAAGCCACTGACTTAAGAATAAAGTCAGAGCATACAAAAGTGATACCATGTGCAAACATTGGCACGAAATTTGACCTGGGTTACCCGTTTACCTAGTTCCAACTCTGCATTAGACCTGTTCCATTCAATAAAGCAACATTTAATTTTTACTGTGGCCTACTTCAAAGTAATGAAAAAGAATGTATTGTATACATAGTCACACATTGAGAAATCAAGAGTTCACAGCATAGGGTGAAGAATGCTGCATTCCCTGATAGTGGTCTGTAACAGGGCCCCTATTACCACCATTGCTCAAGAAAAGAAAACTGGGGAAAAAACACAAGAATGTACAGACGAGGAAAAACACAAAACACAACTGCCGCAGCTAAACATGAAAGCCTGCTTGCCCCCTGCGTGGACTAAGCAACGCAGTTTCTGTTTTATTTTCCCTGTCACTTGTGTTTGTCTTTTCTGCTATTTGAGCTGTGATAAAAAAAAATCCACCAAACAATATACAAAGTCAGTAAGTACTAAACAAGATAAATGCACAGGTGATGAGTGGATATTTACTAAACCAAAACAAAACCTGAAATCCAGTGATTCGATTGTAATTACATGCAGGGCCTGATTTTTTCTATGAAGAGGAGGGGGTGATGCAGTTTTCCATGTAGTGTTGTTTTCACAATGACAATCCTTGTTTTCTGGATTGACATTACAGATGGACGAGATACAACGACTGGTTTCCATAATATATAAAGAATGGAAATTATCAATATATTTACCTTACATACAAACATTAGTATTCTACATATCAATGACTAAGTTTTGCATATTAAAAATTATCTCGTTGGAGCAAAATAAACAAGTTTCAACAGCACATAAGCCTTCATAGAAAAGAGATCAGCGCCATAAAGGGCCTAAAATAAATACAGGTATAAAGTAAATAGTATTTTTCATTCATACTTATTAATAAAGGAAATGCTACAATAAAGGTGACAATGTGAATGAGTATCGTGCGACTTATTTTTTCTTTCTTTTTGTTGCTGCTAAATGTTATTAAACTTCTTTTCATTGCACTGTTGTTACAATGCACAATTATTTTTCTTCACAAATATTGCACTACATTTTTACTTAGGCATAACCTTGTCAATATTTTTCCCATTCATCCTGACATTCTTTTCGGAATTTTCTCTCTTTAAAGTCGTGATTACATGTTTACCCTGGAGTGCCATGTCTAATCTCGTAATATACAATATTTCACAATGTAGATATCAATGACAACAAAGACTATTCCATTCCATTTGATACATATTTTTGGCAGCTTCAAAATCAGTCTGACTTCTTTTCCTCCCATTATTCACTGTATCCCTCACAAGTCTCTTCCTCTCCCTTGATGCTGCAAGAATGCTTTACAGGTATGATGACTAAAGTGACTATTCGCCCTCAGACACGTACACCATGCACTGAGCAACAAACAGGGAACTCAAGCATGTGATAGAAAAGTTGCAGGAAGTGAACAAAGGGAGCCACTATGCAGGAAGCGTGCATCAATGAAGTGACATGGTGGCATATGTCTGGAATGCAAACCTAGTAAGCACATCAATGCATATTTATTTTGTACAATAGTTTTAGAATCATAAATTATAAACAGATTATCAAAAAGAAAAGGCTATGTATATTAACTCTGTTGTGTACTGAGACTTCTGTAACAGCAGCAGATGCTTGCGGGGCCACAAAGGACAGCCAATGGAATCGGCTGAATTTAAAGTACCAATTCCAAGTGACAATGCCAACACCAAACTGCCCATCAAGCCTAAAGAACCAGGCAGCACCAATATTTTAAAATCGAAAAACTCAATTATGTGCAAAAAAATGTCAAAAGCTATAGTCACAGGCTAAACAAAGGTTTAAACAAGTTCAAGAGACAAGACAGAGATCAATTTTCTCTGAACAGACTCAAGAGACAACAATGAGATCACTTCTTTGAACAACATCTGTGTGGAATATTACTTATCTTGCCCACTTCTCACCTCAGCACATCAAATTCACCATCATGTTGGACATATGGCCACATGAAACCCTCACCGTAATCCGCTCTCCTAGTAAACTGCCATTCAGTGTGTGTGTTTTAACTAAAATGAGGCCCTGGGCCACAAGAGAGCAGATCACAGAGGACTCATAATCCTATCTGACAGGAAATGGTTGGGATGCCAGGATACATCGACAACAGGCTTCGTTCCCCCACATGGCGTGTTTACTGTGGGGAGCAGAAGTTGTGTGCACACGACTCAATGTGCAATTAGCACAAATGCTCCAGTGGAAATTGAAACCCTGTGTGATTAATAGATCAGGATAATAAGTTTGCAGATAAAAACAGCACATCACTGAGAAAGCATTTTTTGTATGCATTAATGGTTTGGGAACACTTTTCTACGAATACGTGAACACGAGAAACAATTTGCCACAATTAATTGGAAAAGATATCTTAGTCAATAAAATGCAAAAGCCCTGTTAAATGTCTGCCTGTATCTGGGTCACATTTGAGGTCATCTCTATCCAAATGTATTTTTAAGCCCTTAATCACAAAACAGTATCAAAGGTGGATTATTTGCACCGAATTTGCTGGTCTCTGAAGTGGAATCCCTCACATTAACAATGATTTCACACTTTATTTGAAAGTATCACTTACAACACAAACTGGCTAATTGTTCTGAAACCTTTCAACTTCTATTCTTCGATATCCATGTCATTCACCCATTAGAATAAAGTACTTATTTCAACAAATATTTAAGGTGCATGCTACTTGTAAGAAGTTGCCTCTGATTATGCAGACATTTGACCTATGGCACACTTCTGTGTCAGACGTCACCATTTGATCCTCAAAAAGCTTTTGAACACAAATTACAACTGCAAACACAGAACCCAGAGGGGGTCAGTTTAACGATGTCGTGATTAGCCTACTAATGATGTCATTGTGAATCTACGTGTCACAAACATGTGGGCGCCAGAAATCCTAATGAGGCGTCATGCCATCGTTACAAAAAAGCAAGTTATATTTTTTACAAGATAGGTCACTCTGAGCCCAAACCTTTCCCGTTAGTGCATGTTGTTAAATGTCATATTGAAATATAATATTGTGAATGTGCTTGATTGCTGTTGAGATTGTCAAGATTGTTTTCTGTTATTAGTGTCAATAAATTTGTTCAAACCAAAAAAAATGTGAGCAAACACGTACACACAAATATCTTTATAATGTGTTTAATTGCTAAAAATGTGAGCAAACACATACACACAAATATCTTTATAATGTGTTTAATTGCTGTTAAAAGTGTCAATAAAATTGTTCAAACCAAAACACACAAATATCACTGTATGTCTGTTACATAGCAGAATGTTGCAATGTAGCACACCAGGAGAGTAATTCTAAACTAAAATGAATAAGTATATTCCCCCCAGGAAATTAAGCCAAACTTGGTTAAATCCAATCAACTATTGAGATTGCTACTTCTAATAAATAGTATTGTCACATAGCGGCAACTTTAACATTGTATTTTATATCGTTTGCAGCTACTGAATTAAAAAGGCTTTGTATTAAAAGAAATGACTCGAATCCTAAGTCACTCCATAAACCCTGTCAACAGAGAACTGCTTACAATATTTCAAAACCAAGGAGCGAGGCAATTCAGGACAGTAAAAAAGAAGACTTAACAATAAATTCCTGACTGCTCTAACTAAGTGACGCCTTAAGCTCTTCCAGGACTGCACAAGACACTCACGTGCTTTAATTTACCACAGGGACACCAAGAAGAGACACATAATTACTGGACTCATTAATTCAACATGTTGTAAACAACTTGGTTGTTGAACTGAGTACTTTATGCTTTGATTTTTGCAATCTGGAGATGGAATAAGAGCTTGCTCTGTCCACTCCACGCATCGGCCCGGTATTGCAGTACCTCCGGGAACGGTGCATTCGCAATGATCGCAGCAAGGCTTTAGGGCTAGGACCTTAGCTTGGCCTTTTGGCTGAGAGTAAGAGTCCCGGCTCCTTGGCTTTGTAGCGTATTATGAACTGACCGATAACGGATAATGGATAATGAATAACGAAGATAGAACAACAACCCTTAAAAACCCCAAACCCCAACTTGAAAATACAGGAAAGCTGAAATCAGGTGGAAGAATAACCATATACTTTATGTCTTGTGTACAATTGTCCATTTGTACCGGGTAATTGTTTTCCTGTTTTGGATTCAACCAGTAAAGCAAATTATTATTTGTACCTCCTAAAACTTTATGCATGGAGGAGGAAAATAATATTGGGGATGGATGTAGTTTCGTGAACAAAAAGTAAACATGAAAGTAAAGGCCAATAGTTATTCTGTCACAAAGAAAACTATTTCTGAAGTTGGTGTTTCCTAAAATGTAAGGTGGAAAATAACATTTTATTCACCTGTAAGGCACAATTCATCATCCGAATGATGTAGTCAAACTGTTGGTGGTCCAATATGGCACGATTTTGCTGGACGTGAAGACTTAGCTCCTCAGTCAGACACTGGCGAGCTGCCTTCCCCTTGAGTGCCCGCAGTGCAGCAGGAAGAGTCTGTTCAAAGGATGAGGGGTAGACATGGTTCAAGAGAACATCAAAAAGTACACAAATAAGATGTAATGGACCTTAGCAGATACAGAAAAAAAAAACATAAGTAAAAAAATTCAATGTAATGATTCATTCATCTCTTCAAAACATCCGTAGTCCATGTATATATATATATATATATATATATATATATTGGTGACTAGCAATAGATTTCCAATATTTTATTTGGATGAGTGTGATGAAACATTAAAAAGTCAGTGATTGCGAAAACAGTATAAACAGTTCCTGAAGCAGAGGCCCATGTTTATTCTGACCATATGTCAAAGCAGTTTTTATAGGCTCAATGACGATTCATAGGATGAATAGTATACCCTTATATAAGCAGCAAGATGCATTCTTCAATTATAAAACATATTTCTGCTATACATAAAAAAGTCTTGTTTGACTGGCAGATCGTGTGGCTCATATTTTATTCTTTCAAACTAAATAACTGAACAAGATAAAATTGCTGTTTTTCTGGTAAAATAAAAATAATCAGGAAAAAATTATACATCTGTCTTATAAAACTTTATTCATGAGATTTTTGTAGTGAAATAAGAAAAAACAATATTTGCAATAGACAAAATTATCAGTCAGGTGGAAAGATGATATATATATATATATATATACATATATCATCAGTGGGACAGAAAATATATTTTTGCCTCGCTCCCCCTCAAAAAGTTTAAATTTTTTTAGTCCAATAACCACTACACAGCCGCCAAAGGAAAATGTAAAAAAAAAAAAACCTCAAAGACTTCAACGTTAAAACCTCCAACACTGATATAATCGGTTCCTCAAGGATGTAGGAAAGAACACTAACTTCCTCACTAAAAAGGTACATAAAATCCTAGAGTAAACCTTAAAAATGTGGTACCATTACAACGAGTGGTACAAGCACTTCCTCTCGTATGAGAGACGTTTAATCTTGAATTTTCAATTACAAATAATATTGTAAGATAGTTTCTACATGTTTGGTGCAATCTGAAATTTATTGCAAAAAGGCCTTTAGCCAAAATATTTTCTAGTTTTTTGTATTTAAGTTAAGTAATTATGTATTCAAATAATTTAGAAAGACCTTTTTCTTATTTTTGACCAAGACAGTATTTTTATTTTGGTCTTGATGATGGTAAAGAGACGCCTTGCTACTTCTTGCTACAGTTATCACTGGTTCACTGATTAACTGGGTTTCACTACCCCCTTCATTCCCTCTCTCATTGTCTCATTGTAAGCGTAAAAATTACCAAGATAACTAATAAATGCAAATATATAAAGATGTGTTTAACCTTTTCAGTCTCAAGGGTTTTGCTGTCAAAGATGAACGCTATGCAGCTCCTCACTACTTCTAGCCTGCGAGCGCTGTTAAATACAGAGCCAGTCTTTCCTATAATAGAAACTGAAAAACAGATATAAGAGATCATTCCAAATACCATTATAGAGAAGGGGTTGCGACATCATGATAGTCATAGGTGGTCTTACCGACAGGAGGACCGGCAGGCACAACACACTTCTTTTGGGGTCGTGCTAGCAGCAGGACATTGGTGTGTTTGGACACTCCCTCCTGCAGAAGCTTTTCCACTTGATCATCACACAACAGGGGAAAGGGTACCTGGTGCACCCGTAGGTGTGAGCCCTCTGATGGTCTGGGAACTTTTTGGAAAGCCATGTGTGGGTTTGGAGTCTCCTAGTGTCAACACATATAGACAGAAGACCCAAGTGTTAAGATTGAGTGACAATTGTATTAAAACCAAGTAGAGTAATTCCTTTAGATACAAGTGCAGTTAAAAACGTATTTTTTTTAAATGATAAGAGTATGCTTGTGGCTTCAAACACCGATATCTCTAATTAACTATCAAGAATCAAAGTTAGCGTTTTATTGACATTAACCGACTAAATTGTGAAAGCTGGGTACCCATTTTAAATATCAAAAGGGGTTGGAAACATTTGTGTTTGCTAGCAAAATACTTCATTGTGATTGCTCCAAAAGTCCCCCCTCCCTCCCCAAAAGACATTAAGTAAAATCCTTACATTTCTGTATAATTGTTCAGACAGGTCCCTGATGCGCCTTTGCAGCTTTGAAGGGTTGAGATCTTCTTCCCTAAAAGTTTCAATATCTAAGGCCACCAACTATAAACACAAAGAAAACAGAGCTATATAAGCTGAGAGATCCTTTAAACAGGTCCATAACAGTATGTAGTTACAAGAATGACTCGTCTAGTAAAAGTCATTAAAAAAACAACAACAAAAAAAAAACACTGCATGAGGAGGGCCTTACCTCATCAAAAAGATCACAAGCTCGGTAAGGCGGGCCACGTTCAGACACAAATCCAGCGAAGGCCATGCCATCCAAGACTTTGGCGAGGAAATCGTTCTCAATGAGGCCCCGCTGGCCTAGAAAGGCGGTCTGGACAATGTCAGAGTGAAACAGTTAACTACCACTAATTATGCTGCACAGATACATACTTAATACTGCTAACAAGGGTTGATAACAATGCACTAAACATTGTTAACAAGTAAATATATATAAAGCATATTTACCCTATAATCTTTTAGGCAAGTAGTGATCGAGTACAAATGATTATTTAATAAGAACATTACCTAAAAAGCCATTTAATTAAGGCACCATAACTTTTTTGTGGGCTCACTCAAACAATACCCAAATATTGAATTTCTGAAAATAAGCTGAGCATAATAGTAACAGAAATTGTGATGTACTTTAACATTAATGATCTGTTTTACCATAAAAAACAACTCTTGACATTCAACAAAAGAATAATATGCCTAATAATGTGTAGTGCATTTCATATGGCACACTTAAGAGGAATTTGTCACATTTCAGGAACACACATACTACTATCTGTTATATTTACTAGAAGGAAATGTGTTATTTCTGGGAACTGAGCGTTTACTAACAATATTGAATTAACTTGTGATTAGCAGAAGATTGAAACATTTTTATGGGAATTATTTACATGTTATCTTACCTTGTGAAAGTGAATAACAGGTTCGGAATGGATGCGGATGAGCTGCAGGCATGACCTGTAGCCCTGGAAGAGTTGTGCAAACAGCCTAAGAAAGACAGCCCTCACCTCCTTGTCCTGTTACACATTCACATACAGGGTATGAAGCAAAATTGCTGTGTTAACCAATTATTCGGCAGGATTAGATTAGTCATTTGATAGTGGATCACATATTGTGACACCCTTAGGGTAAGAGGCCTATCTTGCATAGATTAGTGACATTCTCATGGGGCATGTAGAAATATGTCAAATTATGGGTGACGGTGGACTTATATGTGACGGTGATGCTTTCTTACCAATAATTTGATGTTGGAGGGTGCAGTGCGAGGAGGAGGGAATGCATTGTCGGCAATCTCCAGATCAGGATGCAATACCTAGAAGAAGCACAGATTCCACATGATCATACAAAATATTTTTGAAGGGTTCAATTTTGACACAAGTGCGAGTAAAATGATTGAAGTTTTGTTGAAAGACATCAAGACATTTCAAAATTAATATTTAATCCACGTATCATTTAAATTTATAGTAGCTTTGTCATAAAAAGTGTGGTTGTTATGTTTTGTGTTTGTTTTAATTTTAAGGAAATAACTTTTTAACAAGCCACTGCTTAAGAATAGTGTTACAGCTAAGTAAAATCTTTTTTTCTGAGTGAGTCAGTCATAAGACCAATATAGACCTAAGTGCTAACAAGTGTTTTTTAAAATAGGGTTAGGCCATTTGTTTTCATTTAAATATTTTATTTGTGGATTGAATAGCTAATAAAGTTATATTGGCATGCAAGCACTTACCAGTGACAAGGTCGCCTGTGTTTGACTGAGCAGAGGTTCGGGAAGCAAAGACAACTGAATGCACTCCGGGATTTTTATAGTGCCTCCATCCAGGTCCGCAATAATGACATCCAACTGACGACACATTAAATAATGACATTAAACATACTTTTATTAAACATGGACTGAATACCACAATAACAAACATGTAGCATAGACAAACCGAAGCTATAAACTCTAGAGGGGCAAATTTCCTTTTTTGCTAACCATCGTAAGAGCTTTTGAATCTTTAAACTGCAATCTTTTATTTTTAAAACAACGTATATATTAGGAGATTTTACATTCTACTCACCAGATCTTGGATTTCACTCTGGAACATGGAGTGTACACCGATAATAAAGGGTGTCGGGGAGCTCAGCACTTCCAGTAGACGTGAAGGCAGGATAGGGATGTAAGGATAACTATAGACATAAAGTTGTATTGACTGTATTTTCACATTTTAAAAGCAAGACAAAATAAAATAAACTGACCGATAATTACGAGCCCCTTTTCAGCAGGGATATTTATTTAGTTGAAACCTTTGATAATACCTCTCCAATGAGTAAACCCAATGTGCAAAGATTTGCGATACCATTATCATTACAGGTCTTAAGCATTTATTTGTTTGGAAGTGACCAGCCAAAATGTGTCCATACATTAATGTTAAGAGCTGAATTATTAGACCATGTATTTGCAGGTATAGATTGATGCAGTCAGCCAATTTTAAAAAGGAAAAATGGGTAAATCACACAGCAAAGGCCATTTGATGATAAGAAACCAATTTAAATGTCACAAGAGAGTACTAATTGTGGAACCAACTAAATACAATAAACCTACTATACACAGATAGACTTGGACAACCCCAGATGTTCATGTTTCCATTTAACTTATCCAATGTTTCCAAAAGAACCAGCATTTCTTGAGACCAAAGGTGTTAAGTTCTTCAACAGACCACAAAACCTTACTCCGAGCAGTTGTACACTCGGAGCATGGTCTTCTGTAGCATACATCCCCATGTAGCTCACCAACATTATGGGTGTTATTTTTAAAATCTTTAGATGCAACAATTGTAGAGCTAAATCTAAAACTGAACCAGAAGAATCTCAACAAGCCCAATTTGAAAGCTATAGAGTACACAAAGAGCAACCCACCGTGACCCTCTACTTTCTGTGGGGATCATGTTGCAATGCAAATATAAAAAAGGCCAATTAGTGTTGTGCCGGACAGCAGTGTCAAAAAGTACCATGCTGTTCAAGTCCAGTGTCACAAGTGTCACACAGTGGCATACACTTACCTGTATTTGAGAGGAAACACGAGCGCTTCCAAAGCTCGACACGCCTCTCCTAGCCTTTGGTAGCTTGTAGAGTGGAACAAAACTTTGTGCTCGGTCAGAATTGCACAAAAAAGGCTTAAAACGTTTTGTATACCTGGAACAGAGAGACAAAGCACAATTTGTGAGGAGTCTGGAGGAAGAAATGTTGAAGGGGACATATCTAATGTACTCAGCTGCTTGCATGGATGTACATATTTAGGTACCGAGAAAATAATAACAAATGGCCTCAGAGGTAAAAATAAATAAATAAATAAATAAAAATAAATTTACAAAAATCAACTAATTACATGCAATTCCCTCCTGATGCGAAGAAGACCAGCTGCTTGGGTTATCTGTGTAGAACGCTGGTTTTGTTGAACGATGACTTAAAGATATGGGCCTTCAATTATTTTGATAAACCCCAACTTTTGAAGAAATGGTCCATCCATCCATTTTTTGACCCGTTTATCCTCACTGGGGTCACAGGGGTGCTGGAGCCCATCCCAGCAGTCTTTGGGCACACAGAGTAAGACAACTATTTACACGCTTACTACACCTAGCGACAATTTGGACCCAATAAACCTGCCATGCATGTTTTTGGAATGTGGAAGGAAACAGTAGTGATCGGAAAAAACCCATGCAGGCATGGGGGAAATATACAAACTCAGGGAGGCCTGTAGTGTAATAGATGCCAGGACTTCTGAACTTTGGGGCGGATGAGGTAACCACTCATCTGCCATGCTGCCCAAGAAATTGTCAGAGATCAAACAAGGTAACTATGCATGAAAGGACTTTTTTTTTTTAATTACTTTGCCCTCTAGACAGCTGATTGATAAATGTATAGAATTTTGGTCAAACAAGAGAAACAAGTCTCACACAAACAATTATAAATAACATTTCAAACACCCGCATAGCAATCAGGAAAAAATAATGATTACATTTCCTGCTATTGTTTCCTTTCAAATATCCGACAGATTAATTAATCATACACTGGAATAACAAGAGACAGTTGCGACCACATTAGGAAACCGAAATGAGGTTGAGCTCCGATGAACAAGAAAATGAAAACAATCTTAATAAGTACACCGAACAAAATTAAGAAAATAAAGTCAGATGCAAGTGCGTACTCATCGTTTGAAAACAATGACACACTTCCGAGACATAAATAAAAAGAGACAGCAGCAGCAACTGATAACAGTGAGGACAAAGGCAACAAACAAACAGCATCACTGTTGATTACCAGTTTTATCTCACTCAGGGGTTGTACTTCCTCCACATTGTGACACGTTTACACACATTCCTCTCCTCTGACTTCAGCGACCTGTGCACATTAAAAGCTATGGGGAGCCGCTAGTCCGTACATCTTTTCTGCGATCCATATTTGGGCACGAGGGTGGACAAATTAGCGGCTATGCTAAGTTTGTTCTTTTTGCGGATCATATGCTACTGAATTATTGACAGCACCAAAGAGGAATCTGAAAAAGGATTAACTCACACCATACTGTACATGCTTAGCAGATAAAAATCAAAAAATAAATAGTGTATCTGAGCAACCAATCAAAGAGGGATTAGGGATTCAGCCACAGTTATAAACCATCTGTTGCTACAACAGTGGGACTGGCAGCATACTGTACATGCAGTCTGATATTTTTTTTGCATGTCCAAAAGACTGACAGTGAATGTTGGAGGATGGAAAGAGAGCCTCTATTTGGGAAAAAGTAATTTCATTCCAATTCAGTTGGACGTTTATAAAAGGTTCATATTGAGTAGTGTAATATAATTACATTTTTACTTTTATAGAGGGAAGAAAATTTGCCTGAAGGAATTCGGGGCTTGATGCGACTGCGTATTTCTAATCTTGTACATACAGTAATATGGAAGGAGATGGAGACTGCTGTCACAACGGAGGCTCTAAATAGCTTTTATCGCCAGGTCATATTGTCCAAATTTTGCTGCCCCCGCGCCCCGTTTCTAGAAGGCTGCTAATTAAATCTGTCTGTTTACATGCTAACACTACGGAGCTCACCAACTAACAAAGACAATTCTGACATGGCCTGAGGACACATTCTCTTAGCAGCAGGACTGCTTTCAGACTGGCTGGGAGGTGTTTGAAAGTCGTGACCCACAGGCAATGCTGCAGTGGCTAATCGGGAAGAACAGGAGATTTTCACAAGGGCCCGCTAATGTCAAGTTTAAATTTTTGGGCTGGCTGGATTAGAAAAATAATTTCAATATGTATCTGTCACTCATCAAAACTTACTCGCATTCATTCTTTAATAAGCTAACAGATGAGGTGAGCTTTACCATCTGGAGGAATTCAACCCTCCCAAATTTGAAGTTGGTTTGGCCCACCACCAATCTTCTGTAGCAGTAAGTTGAACACATAACAGCGCGAATTATATGAAGCAGGTATGATGGAGGGCAGAAAGGAACTAGTAGGAACCAAAAAAGCTAGTAAAACAAGGAGAAACTCGTAAAAAGAAGGGCATTAATCATTCATTACACTCAATTTGCACATTTTGCCTGTCATCTGTGTGTCCCCGGAGGTGTGTTGTTCTACATGTTTGCAGAATTCAGCAGTTAACTCCTCTCACTCAAATAAGCTCGTAGTGATGTAAATTCCGTCTCTTTTTCAAGAAGCGTCTCTTTTGGCTTGGGCCACTAAAAAGAGCAGACTCTTTTGGCTCCCAAAAGCCTCTTGAGATTGTTTTTGTTGCTTTTATCCATGTATTAAACTTATTATGTAACATTAGGCAGAACATTACTTAAGGGGGAAAAATAAAGCTAAAAAATAATTCTGTCAGTTCTTTCCCAAAGCCAATGGGCTGGCGCTAAGCTATGCGCAGGGAGTGTTTAATTTACGATATTTACTTTTTTATGGGGGGGGAGCAAACATGACTTGTTTTTTACACCATCATCTGCATCAGCCGACTTATCAGGTTGACTGCCGCAGCATCATCTTCCTTAGTTCACTACTACTTCTGTTTTCTTGTCACTCTCGTGTACATTAAGAGCAAAAATGGCCCAAAATATGTACTATTTAGTGGTATAGCTACACACTATTTTTATCTTAATAAGCCACTTTACTCAAAGTATTAAAGTAGAATGAACTGGCTTTTTTATTTGCATTTTAGATCTTTCAGCAGTTTAACGCCATCTATTGCACTTTGTTGTACGACAAGATTATTTTAAAGCAATCAAATCCCTTTTTATGCTTAATAAAAATTTGAAAAAAATAACACCTAAAACCAGTAGATTGCATTATGTCAGCTATTTACATTGTACCTTTGTACACAAGTCAGTGAAAAATGCTTTATTTTTCATTTATTTATTTATTTTGGCGTTTCAGGTTTTTTTTTCAGCAGAAGGTTGAATATTTTGGGGTTTAGGCCCCAAATTAAAGTGCATTCCTAGAATTTATCAAATTTACGTATGTTAATTACCATCTCACCCACATTATTAATGATACTGTGCATTAAATACACTGAACAAAATACATAATTTAAAAGAATGGCACACACTCAACATATCTGTTGCATTTGGCCAAATGAATAAACTGCACATTGCGGAGTGACCTTTTATTATGGGCTGCCTACGGCATACTTGTGCAATAATCATGCAGGACAATGTGTCTTGATATGCCACGCCTGCAAAGTAGAGATAAATTACCCTGGCACATAGAAACGATCACAAAAACATGAATTGCAATAGGCCATATGTAAACGTGTCTTAAAAAAATAGTAGTAAAAACAATATAGTTTCACACCAAATAGCAAAAGCAATCTAAAAGTTTGATTGCTAGTGTCGTATGTAATTGGGAACTTGCACTAGAATCTGGTTTAGCAAGACCAGTTCATACATATCAGACATTTTAATTTTAAAAATCTATAATGCAAGAAGAAATCTGAACATTATGCAATTTGTCAGATGAATAAATAGTAAATGGTTCCTTTAATCAGTAATACTACAGTGGAAGTATTTAGATGTCATGTCTAGGAGGAAATGAAGTACAGTAAGCCTTTGTATCATTTGCATTTTGTGCCCTCCTCAGCAGTATTACAGATACATTTAGCAAACAATACTTTGCAGAATTTCAGGCGGATAGGTTTTCCAAAATTAGTTCAAGCTACTTATGCTACTTTGCTTTGCTTCTGTATCTTAATTTTTTTGGTGCTTTTAACGGTTTGCTTAGGTAAAGCACATTGATTTGACTTGAACTCGTACTAAATAATTATGCTCAACAGTCTCCCCCACCCTAATGCAGGTGGTAATGTATTATGGAAAGTCAACTCATTTGCTTTATAAGTACCGTAAATTCCGGACTATAGAGCGCACCTGATTATAAGCCGCACCCACCACTTTTTAGGTGATTTGCCACTTTTGTACTTGCACAAGCCACACCCATGTATAAGCCGCGTGCGCCCGCATTAAAACTCGTGATACAATCACAAGCTTAACTCAGACCAGGCTTTGAGTCCCACAGTTGTAACTACCTATATAGTACACAATTTTAGAAATCCAAGCCCCGTAATTAACGTATGATACAGACTTGTAAAGTCCAGGTCCCGTTGAAAGTAATCCAAGGAAACAAAATGTATATTTCCAAAGTTAAGGGTGGGAAAAATATATATCCACTATTGTCCGCTGCGACAACAGACAGATCTACCGGTAACTCAGCTTTACCCCAATTCCCATCAGCCCGCGTTTGCTCCGTCCCATATTTTTGATTCGTCCGTAGAACACATAACAGACTAAATCTCTAAAATAAATACATTACAAAAATATACAGTTGCAAATACATATTATACATGGTTACACATATTTACGAAGAAAGATGGTACACCGAGAGAGTTTTCAAAGCTTTAATAATAATAATATAACTTTCATACCAAACCGTGCCTTGGAAAGGTACCAACACGCTAGTTAGGATCACGCTCGCAATGTATCAAGCATGCCTGTCAAAAAAAAACAGCATCCCGTAATTGTGAGATTCACGGTAAATCGTCCTCAATTTCCCCCCTATAACTATCGCCATCCAGGGCGTCTTCCTTATTATCGGAACGTACCTAAACGTTACAGACAATGTATGCTTAAATTTACAGGTAGCAGTCTTTCTTGGCGCACATGTTCTACTGGTCTTAATCTTACCTTTTATACTCCAGCGCCCTGGTGGCGGTTAGAAAAATTCCATAAATTGGCCGCTTCTCTGAATAAGCCGCAGGGCTGAAACATTTGGGAAAAAAGTAGCGGCTTATAGTCCGGAATTTACGGTACATTTGTCATTTGGGACACTATTACAAGGCAATGCCACGTTGTTCTTGGTTTCACCATTTTCCCAACAAACACTTTTCATATAGTTTGTTTAAAAAGTAGATTGTGACTTTGTGGCGAAAGCAATACCAATTTAAACATAAATATATAATGTGATTCGGCCAGTACAATTAAAAATAGATACTCCTTTATTTTAAACCAAAAAAGTATATGGGTTTGTGAATACATCCAAACAGACAGGCTACCCCTTCTTGTCTTGTACAGCCTAATGTGGATAGTTGGACCTGATATCTCACAGGGGAAAATGTTTCTCACGAATGGGTCGACGTATCTTGGATCCATGTTTAAAGTTACGAGTAATGAGAAATAAACCAGCATTTTACAGTGCTAGTTGAAGATCGGATTGGCAAAGAAAAAATGGTTAACATGTCTGCTATCTCACAAAAACCATAATCATAACCAATAGTGCCATGGCGAATCTCATTGCATACAATGTTTTTTCACGATAATAATATCAATGACAATAAAGACAACTGGAATAATACGTATGTTTGTAATTGCAAGCATTCCCAGTGAGATGCATATTTTTGATTTAGGGTTAAAACTCAATCACAGAGGAGGAACTTGGATATAAAACACTATTCCTGCATATTAAAAGCAGCCAGGTGCCTCAGGCCTCTGAATAGTATTGATGGGTGGGTGTCGTTGTATTGTCTTCAGGGCCGACGGACAACCCAGGAAATACTGGAAAGATGCCTTCCACCAGAAGAATGCTTAAATTGGCTGATGAAAGAGAATTCTGACCCAGCAACCAACCCACAGATAATTGGTGGTAACGAGAAAGACATACAAAAATATGCACATGCAAATATTTTTCTCAAATGCTGATGCAGGACAAGGAGGGAGGAGTAATTGTAGAATTGGTATAAAGTACCCGCCTTAATTCTTACATTAAATAAATGACTAACTCAAGCAAATGAGATATGAATAGGACAGCACTGTTTCGCAAAAATGATGTTTTTCTTGACATGAAGAATGATTAAGTACCTTTTAGACATGCACATGTTCCAAATTCTGCTTTTAAGGAACAACATCATTCTCTGAAGATAACTGATATCAGACGTGTAAAGACTGATGTGTTTTTATTTTTTGTCATAACAGTTTTGTTTTCATTAAGCAGATTGCTTACAAACATGACTCCAAAATAACCTTGCTCTATGTATTGTTTGAACACCCCCCGCTACACACACTTACAAAATATCCAATCTGTTTTCAAAAACATTCTTATCCTCGAATTATGCTAGATGTCAATGACTGCCAATTTTCCATCGTAAATAAGACTTAGCAATTATTTCAGGCTAAGATCTGAGATACCAGCTGTCTTTCTTCTAAAGTAAAGTGGAGGTCTTAAATTGCAACATACATTTGTGATAGGTAAAAGCTGCACAAGCTGCAATTAAAATGCAATGCACTGTAATGGGTGTAGAAATGGCTTACACTAAAGGTCATATTATTGAGAAAATGGAGCAACGTGAGCCCAACAAACTGCATCAAATCTTCATCATGTGCTTGTTCTAACTCCGAGCATTTTGCTGAATGAAAACTGAGAGGTCAAAACCTTCTTATCTTGCCTTCGACACGTTTCCAATACAAAATAAGCCAATGGCTTATGATTCAAAGATCTGCACTTGTGATTTAGTAAAAGAATTGGGGCTCTATGTTTAAAAATGACTTAACAAAGGCCAAAAACAATAAGCGGCTATGGTAAATAGATTAAAATGGGGATTATTGTCAATATTATTTTTGTGGATTAAGAGCCCCAGAAAAACTGCAACATTTAAGTTGATATAAGCTACAAATAATTTATATATATATATATATATATATATATATATATATATACATATTAGTGTCACACTAAGTGTCTAAATGAGAAAATAAAAATACAGGATTACTGATCGTCAATCTCAGCCAATTGCTCCTCTTATAAATTATTGTAATTCCCCTTACAAAGTAATAATAACCTTTTAACACAACGCGGCACCCGTTTACTCACAGAAAAACAGACTATGTAGAATAAAACCAAAGATGATCGTGTAAACAAGCTTATTTTATTTACCAAATAAATGCTTGATCGAGGATAACATTTGCTAACGTACCGCGGCAATGCAAATTTTAACAGAAATGGGCGAGACGAGATCAGTCAAACAAAATAACGAGTTTTCCTTTTAATTTGAAAATTGTTATACACCGTTTACGATTTGGAATGATCGAAAATCATAAAATACAGGGAAAACGTTTAAGTCGACAGGTAGGCTATGTGTTTGTACACACCTAGCTGCTGGAAGAGCAGAGCAACGCTCTTGCATGTGATAGGTAATGTGTCATTCAGAGGCGTCTGGATTAGCTGTCGGTCACCTGCTCCGAGGCTAAAAAGCTTCTGTCAAGTAAAAAAGGAGAACCGAAGGTCAGAAAACATCGTAGCAGTGTGATGAGAGTGTGTATTCATCAAGTGTGCAATGCAGATGGTTGTGAAAACAATGCTGATGCAACAACCATCTCTGCTTGCAGGACATATCAGGAACAAACATAAAACTTTGCGCATACACGAAATCCATCTTATCCATTCATGGAATCGATCACATAACAGCACAAATTTACTAAGTTACTCAGTGTAATGTGTTTATTCCCTTGCCTTAAAGTGTTGCAAATTGAAAAAGTGTCACACCGGGATATACATAAATACTTTTTTTACCGTTTAAATAAAGAAGCTTTAAGTGTTGTTGTAGGAAAAGCTATAATGATTTTAACATCTTACGTTTTGCCCCATTCTATTCCAAACCTATTTGATTCATGTCAGATCAGGTCATATTTCTATTAGTAAAATTTCATCAGTAAGCAAATGGAAGATAATATAATTTAAACAATACATACCTGGGATCCACCAGCCACGGGAACTTGGAATATAAAAAGATTTGCCACCAAGCCCTCTAAAGGGACAGTAAAGCTATCTATGTGCACAGTGTAGATCAGCCCAAGACATCCCTGGAAGGGGACAAGTATAGAGACATACACATTGAGTGCTTTCTGAATAAGAGTGAAATTAGGTAATTAAAACTGTTTGCATTGATTTAGCCTCATTACCCTGAATATTTCGGGATGATCCAATCTGGACACGAGGATGAGACTTTTTGGTGCAAACACTTGAGCTGGCTGGATCAAGCAATCCTCTTCCACCTCTCCTTCATCCTCATCAACTTCAATACTTTTAGATCCCTGGAATGCATAAATGCCTCTTTAATCAGATTACAACTTTACATCCTGATTTGACCTGTAAACAATGTTCCCTCTAATTTTCCACGTGTCTGAGCGTTCACACAAAGTCGGTGAGCAATGCGTGAAACTACAGTGAGCAACAGCAATCTCAAGTGTGGCAACTATGTCATTATCAAACATGTCCAATTTGTTACATTTTGCTGAGGTTCCGGTAATGCAAAATTATTTTTCAATTTTGAATGAATTGACTAATGTACTATTGCAAAGGTTGTACGGCCTACAAACGTCATTTGTTTTTACAATTCTTTCACAACATTTCCATTTTTTTTCCTGGTGTCTTTTGTCGCATAATACTATCATTTTTGGGTGGCTTATTTAGTCTGTTGCACGATACAGAACTGTATGTAATCACATTTTTTTGTGGAAGTACAATGTTGGCAACAAGATTGACTTGGTATAATTGGAAATTATTTGAATGCAACACAAACTTTTTCTTCTTTTTCCCTGTTTTTTTTCCCTATTTTTTAATTCCTTTATAAAAAAATATCATTGCGTTTATTTTTTCCTAACTGTTACTTTCTTTTTGTTCTCTATTTACTTTTTTTCCTTTGTTTCTTTCTTTTCTTTTTTTTTGGCTTTTTCTCTGAATTTTTCCTTCTTTTTTCTCTTACTTTTGTTTCTTTTTTTTCTCAGCATTTCACTACTTTTCATTTTGGTATTTTTTTCTTTTTTTGGGGTGGCAGTAGCTCAGGAGGTAGAGCGTTCGTCTTGGGATTAAGGGATCCCAGTTCGAATCCCGGCTGGTCCATGTTACATGTCGAAGTGTCCTTGGGTAAGACACTGAACCCCTAATAATCCCAATAAGCAGGTTAGCGTCTTACATGGCTGCAATACAAGGCCGCTATTGGGAAATGTGAAGCACACTGTAAAGCGCTTTGGGAAGTCATTGACTTGAAAAGCGCCATATAAATGCAGATCATTTCATAAATTCAGATAATTTTGTTCTATTCCCCCTTCCTTTAAATCATTTTGTGCATAATTTCACATAATATTTGGTCATGTTGGGATTAAAGAAGCAAAAACAACCTGAAGAGCCGTTTAAGACCCAAAAGAGCTGGTTCCTTTTAGTGAGCCGAGCCGAAGAAGCCGGTGTTATTACGAGAAATGCATCCCTGCCGAGATTTGCATCCCCAGGCTACTATAACCACTTTTACCTCGTTTTATCTCACTTTTATATCACTTTTCGGTAATGTAATGGCGAACATATAACCAAAACCACTTCTTCTTGCATTTGTTGGGAATGTAATCGCACGGTAATGCACACCGTATATAAATCACTTTTGAGAACTGTTATGCACTCTACCATAAAGCTTATTAAGATGAAATAAGCTTTTTTAAAGTGCATAACAGTTTTAATACGAGCGATTTGAGTAGAAAAAAGCCAAAATAAACATGTTACCTGCTCAAAAGTGATTTATATACGGTGTGCATTACCGTTCGATTACGTTGGTTTAAATTGTATTACATTCCCAACAAGTGCAAGACGATGTGGTTTTGGTTATATGTTTGCCATTACATTCCCGAAAAGTGATATAAAAGTGAGATAAAACCAGGTAAAAGTGGTTCTAGTAGCCAGGGGATGCAAATCTCGGCAGGGATGCATTTCTCGGCATAACACCGGCTCTCGAGAAACTCTACTGTCTTTACTCAACTTCGTTCTACTTCGACCTTGACTTCAAAATACCGCATTTAGAAAACAACGTCAGGGGAAACCCTTGTGTTTTTACCTTCATGCACTGTAACTTTGACTTAATTGGCTTCTTAATTAGCAATTTCGAGCCCTGATTTTTGTGAGCTGGCTAGATTTTTTTGTGCGCGGAAAAGCTATGGGTAGTGCGCAATTGCGCACACACGCAGCTTAGAGTGAACATTGCGCTGGATAGATTTTCTTGTGCGCTGAGAATGTGCAGGCAGTGCGCGATTGCGCACGCGCGCAGCTTAGAGGGAACATTGCCTGTAAAGTCATTATGAAAAGGCCAATAGTCACATCAGGAAAATGTCCAGAAAACCCCTATGTGCATACATCACAGAATGGAAAGTCAAAGACAAAGTAATACAAAATATCAAGACAAAGTTGAATAAGCATACCATCAAACGCTTTTCATAGTCGTGCCCCTCATACTCTGTCAGTTATGATGCGTAAAATAAAATTACAACTAAAACCTTCACTCAAAATCTGTGATCCCGAATTGCTGCTATTACAAGTGGAAGTATTACAAGAAAGTAGAGACTAACTGACAGCAGAATGGCATTGTTGGAAGTCATAGTGAAAGCCATGCATTACCACCATTAGCTTATTTCTCTAGTGTGCTAAGAACCTAGACCATAATGCACAAAAGATGAATGGCAAATACCAAAATAAATAAAAGCATAATACAGTAACAGTCATCATAACCACTGTGTATCACAACATGGATTTTAATTAACGAAACAAAAAATGACCAGGATTAATGTATTATGATGATAATGTGGAAAAAAATCGGGTTAATACAAATATTTTTTAATGATCAGAACAAGATGTTAACCATTGCTCGCAAAATATTCTGATATTTAATCTTGAGTTGACAAAGATGACTATTCAAATTGCGATAGAAAAATCAAACAAGAATAACGACAATTACAGCTGTATTCAAAAATCACTAAACTCAATAAACAAGGTACCCTCTTAGGATTCGAGGTCAAAAGTACTCAAAGTTGACGAAAGCCCTCATAAAAATCTAGTATATTTATTTCTTCTCTCAGTGAAAACATGCCAGAAGAAAATGAAAATATTTCATTGAGCTTGGGTCTCATTCCATAATTATTTTTAGGATTTTGTTAAATTATTAGACACAAAACATTCCTCTGACCCCTGTCTAGAGTTTGTGATTAAGCAGATAAGGATTAATTTAGAGTAAAGACTGTTCAAACAATGTCACGTTTCCAGCTGATTTTCATTGCCTTATGCAGAACTGAGGAATTTGTTTTGATGAAGTATGATGTCGGTAAAAGGCCAAATATAGCCTCAACTCTACAGCCGGGAGAATAAAAGGTGTTTTGTAAGGTAGTTGCATTTAATTCACAGACAAATAGTTTGGTCACGAAACAATTCAAGGAGATGAAAATGGAAACATAATACCCATTCTGCAGAATTACAAGAATTTTATTCAGAGTTTGTTTTATTAAGAAGCTTCCAGATTGTGATGGCTGAATTCACAAACAAACTACTTGCCAGTCCCGTGAGTTTCCTTAAAAGATTAGAAGGTGGGACTCGACACACAAGACGGAAGTGACGAACAAAAGAAGAGTATCGTAAAGGTTGGAATTCTTCAAAAAGAGTTTTATTTGACCAATTATGACATCTAATCACCAGAATGACTTCTTGTAGCTATTTTTCAGACTGGATTCAGGGTGAAATTCCCCGCCATCTGCCTGTGTCTGTGACGTTATGCGCACCGTCTGGACGTCGAGAAAAGAATGTGCAGTTTTACCTTTCGACCATACATGCCACACAGAGAAATTTATAAATTCAATTTCTAAACGAAACATTTTAAGGTTGTTCGTGGTTAGCATCAACATGATTGCTACAAAATAAAGCCAGGCAAATATTTGTAAAGATACTACTCTTATTATTCATGTGTTATTAGTGTTGTACAGTACTTGTGCTTTACTTTGGAAACTTGAATATAAGTAAGGTCAATAGGGTCAGGGCTTAATAATTCAAATTTGAAGGTTTAGACTTTACTATTTGGTTCTTCAAATTAGTATTTTCAGCCCACAACTAATTTTATGTCCCATGAACCAGTTTATACAAGTATGTTTGCTTTAAAATATTCTCACAAAATCTTCTAAATTGCTTGTAAACTGTAACAAGAACCTCAAAATTCATTATTCCATATTTCTCAGTACTGTCCAATGTAGGTGATGACGCTGATTAATGAAACCCCACCTCTGGCCATTCTCAAATCATTATAAGTTTCTGATTAATAATCAAATATTAAAACTGGACATACGACCCAATAAATGTAAGCACTGCTTTTATATAAATTTGAGCTATTTTACTTATTAGAGAAACTAGCCCAGTTCTTGCCTGTAACCGAAGGAGAATTTGGATGCGCAATATTACAGGTTGTTGGGTTCACAATATTAGAGAAAATTATCCATTTCAGCATATCAAGAATGTTTATTTTAATGAAAAGTAGATGCCCATATTTCTCAGTACTGATCGAGAACGATAAATGAAGCCCCACCTCAGGCAATGCTCAAGTCATTATTTGTACGTTTCAGATTGGTAATAAAATATTGACAGCAGCACCAATGACCTAAATATTTTTAGCACTGCATTTACATAAATCTGGGTGGTTTTGTTTATAAGCGAAAATAGTCTGGTTCTTGCCTCTAACCAGAAAAGTTTGTGGCTGTGCTGTTCCAGGTTGTTGGTTTCACAAAGATATGAGAACATTTTTCCGTTCAGTAAACCAGTAATGTTTATACTTCACCAACAATTTCTTTTTCTAAAATTGTGTACTTGGCCTTAACTATACTGTATCTTTTATGTCTCCATAACGTGATCACCTGTTGCCAAAGCACAATGTATTTGTTTGAATTAAGTAAGATAAGACGTAATTTAGCAGCAATTTTCAGAGTCAGGCCAAAAGTCTTGTTTTTAATTCATTATCATTACTTACGATCATATGTATCCACACTTTAACCAATTGATAAAAAATAAACAAACATCCACTGACAAATCCCAATAGATGTAATTTGGCTGCCAGCAATACAATCGTGCTATTTTTGGGTCGTATGTGTCTTTAATGTGGTAATTTACAAAGGATTTTTTAAACAACTAGGGAAGTGTCAACTTGATTGTAAACAGAAAATATGAAAATAACTAATGGTATGATTCACGCAACAGAATTCAGTTGAGAGGGTAAAAAATGTTTTATCTGGGAAGTTCATCCATAGTGACTAGTTCATGTGACATCACACATATTAGAGGCCCAAATTTAAGATAAATAATAAAATCAACTGAATGCTAAATCTGCTGATCAAAAAGAAATGTGCTTGGCAAATGCCATGCATGTGAAAAAAGGATGTGACGTTAAAATGGGCAGAATGATAGGAGCTATTGGAGACTTCTTGCAGAACCAAACAGAGTGAAACAATTACCTAGGTATTCTGTAAGAATGTAGGCTTTTGGCTGGAAGCAAATTTCATGAGGTCCTTCAAAATCGTAGACCAATCAAGCCCAATTAAATCTGTTGTGGTCAATGATAAATGGTAAGTTTGACTTGCATGCATGAGTGAACCTGGAGGCCGATGTTAGGAGAGGTTCATCGTGTCTACACAATCAACATTTAGCAAGCCTTTAATATAAATCGATTCGTCCAGAGTTTTATCCTAATGCTTAATATTGTCACACATACACTTCCTTCAAGTTAAAACAAAATGCCCCAAAACATTAAAAAAATAACACACACATAATCCAAAAATGGAAAACACAAAAACAGAAACAATCACATTGCTCAATGGAAATACTTCAGATGGCTTTTAGGCAGTATGAAGGTATACCAAAGATTAAATTATTTGTGATCTCCAAAATTTGTTTTTACTATCTCAACAATGTATCAAATTGTGAGGAGCATCACATTTCATTATATTATATAAAAATGAATTAGCCTTGTGCAGCAGCCCAGGAGTAAATAGTGTGTGAAGAAGAGGTAAAGTTATGGGTTCCTTAATCAGTATCCTTTTGAATCAATATCACAAAAACTTATGTACACTGTACAATTTATGTATAAATCAATTCTGAAGTGGTTTTATTAACAAAACCAAATTTGAAGTAGATTTGATTTTAATGTTAATTAAATGAAGGAAAAAAGACATATGCAATATTACAAAACCGTATTTATGGTTTATTATTTAAGAGGTTAACTTAAATAAAAAGAAAACATTGGATTATTATGGAAGACACATCTGTGAGACAGAGGATAAAGAAACAGCCAACATATCAAAATGATGGGAACCAGGATGCATGTATATAATCTTACCTGCAGATTGACCTCTGCCTCATAAAACGTAAGGCAGGAGCAATAGTGTCGGTCTGATTCAATATCAGTCAGCACGACAGTGAAGAAGGTGGGTGCTTTTCTTTCTCTGGACAGCTTCCAACCACCTGGCTGGCAAAACTGAAATCGGAATAAAAGTATGTCTGTCAAATGGTGTACACATTAAGTTAAATCACAGTAGCAAGACATTTTTGTCGTAAGAAATAAATAAACAATCAAGTGGAAAATAAGCGCATACACAGCCTGCATGAATCATTTTTTGATGCCAATATTGATGGGTTTTTCTTTTTCAAAACAGATAGAAATAACAGAGGCGTTGCCAAAAGTGGCCATTTAAAGAAGACCAGTTTGCAGCTGTAAAACCTGTGAAACCTTGTAATTTACTTGGGCCAAATTTTAAGACATTAGGAAAGAGTTTTAAATGTTTGACTGCTCTTTCCAGAAATAAATAAAAGTACTGTACTTAATAAACTTTTTTTTTTTACCAAAAATGTTTGTACATTAAGGTGTTAAAAAAAAAAAATTTACAGTACTTTGTAAACCTTTTTAAACAAATAGTTTCTGTACTATCAAATTATAATTTTGCACAACACAATTGTTTACGGACACCCTCCACTTTACTTCAAATGATACTTGGTCGCCACCATGCGGACACTATGGAAAACTGCATTTACTTTTTGTTCAGCAATCAAAGTCACATTGGAGCAAAAAACACAAACAAAAGATTTGGCAGAAGCCGCAAAAAAATAAAAGGCTAATTAAAAAGAAAAGCATACGGTATTTATATTCATTGGAAAACGTTAAGAATATGTCCTGTTTCCATTTTACAGAAACTAACATTTTTGAAAAGGCGCTAGGGAGAACCAAAAAAACTGCATGTGGCTCCAGAGCAAGTTTAGGAGGTGATGGCTAACGTTGTTGGTAAAAGAAAGCATCTCCCTCTGCCAATCAGAATGCAGAACACAATGCACAATGAAAGTCTGCGAAATAGCGTAAGCGACATAGTAAGGGATTACTGTGCATCACATAACATGAGTTATCCATGGATGCCAGTAGTATTCAAAGAGCTGAGGCTGAAATTAAAAACTTTGAAAATATAAGAAAGAAGTGCTGCCAAGATGTTAGAGGTAGACAGGCATTTGGAGTTCTGACAAACTGTATCTTCTCTTGGGTTTTTTGCCAGAAGGTCATCTGGTCTGGCTTTAAAACTGTGTTGAGACAGCTCTTTGGATAGTGCTGGACAGCAAGAGTAGGAAAGAGAGTAGTGGCGACTTTGTGCCAAACCAACAACAAATACCAGACTTCCTTCCAGGCCTTTGATAGCCTGGAGTCCTTTACTTCCAACATGAACCTCTTTGGGAAAGACTTGGAAGAACTCTCTGGTGAAAATCTGTAAATGTTGCATAATCTGGGTATGTCACACATACAAACAAAAATGCTTTGGAGAAGGAAAATGAGAGCACAGATAGGTTGTTGGCCTGTAGGTTGCTATTCTGGCTAAGTGTGACACACCATACTCCGTGATTTGTTAATTGCGCGTAACAAACCTTTACATATGTGTCACCATTTCCTGAAAACAAACCCTTTTACTTTGTATGCCACCAAAATGCATGAGAGTTTTGATTCCTCCTGTATGCAAACATAATAGCTGCCAATTGTCAAGAGGTTATGAGGCCTGTGTGCTGAAACTATGGTGAAACAGGAAAGAAGTCTGCGTTGGGCATGAAAAGATTCAACTATGGGAAGTGAAGTTCATGGGACATCTCCAACTGCAGAAGCTCAAAGACACTTTAGATACACATCTGCCTTTAACAGTATCACAGGAAGAATTGAAAACAAATATGAAAAGTTCAGTATTTCTTCATTTTACTAATATTTTTGGCATTAATTTGACTTGTCTGTATTTCATTACCTTTCTACTCTCTGTAAAGAAAACCATGTATATGCTGGGCTTTTCCAGTTCCAAGTTGATAAAAGTCGCTCATAATGCGAGAGGCAGCAGATGGCGGATGCAAAGCCCTTGATATTTAACGAAGGTATTATGCGGGTTAATGAAAGCCAAGAATCATAAGTCTTTACACTGAATTAATCAAACTTTTGAAGACAGGCAGCAAAACATTGATTACATCATTCAAGCAGAACGGGCCATAAGTGTGTTCAGAAAAAACAGACATGGTTTTGAGTTTGTTGCTATCGTGCTAAAAGGGCTGCCTAAAACATTGAAACCCTTCGCCACTTATGTTTCACTAAGCGAGAAAAGGACATTTTCCTTATTTCAAAGTGAAGCTCACGAGTTTTGAAGAAACTGAGAACATGTGCAGCACCGCATCGGAGCACATTGTAATGCGTGTACAAGTCCAGTAGGACTGCTGTGCCAGGAGCATGCAAGACCAAAGCACACAACAGTGTTGTTTGCTGCAGTTTCGGCTTACGGGCACAGCTGAGAAAGTTCTGCGAACGCAAGGTGTGGTGTAATCACTGCAAAAACTGGACACTTCAGGGATTCATCTGGAAACCCGGCCAGAATGACGAGCGAGCAGTGACCGAGCGTTCCCTGTCAGAGAAAAAAGATCGGCAGCACCTGACCTCATGAATGGTTTGATGGTCGACACCGGCGCACATAAAGAAAGACTTGGCCAGTTTTAAAGTAGTACTTGACAGTCAAGGCCTAGACACACAGCGAAGAGGGGATGAGGAAGTGCACTTGATGGATGGATGAAAGTGCAGACTGGCCGCTACTCTGCAAAGGGCCTTCTATGTTCCATCATTTCCAAAAAACATCTCTGTGAGAGCAGCGACTGAAAGTGGGACTACGGTGATCTTCAGAAGAAGAAATCACATCCAACAGCACAAAGACAGGACTGAATTTCACATACATGAACATAATAGACTATATTATTTGGCAAATGTAAATGACAGACGTCATCAAAGTAAGAGCTGTTTTTATTTTAAAACATGGCATAAGGACATTATACTTCTGATGATGTTCAAAATGTTCAAATGTTGTAGATGGCATGACTATCAAGGGGAAAATGGATAAGTCTGAACTGAACTGTGAAGTGTGCACTAAGGGAGAGTTTCTACAGACTTTAATAGTAAGCCTGATACACGAGCCAAAAATGCACTACAACTATTTTACACAGATCTCGCAGGTCAAATTGACTCAGTATCTACAGTTGGGCACAGGTATGCATGTCAATTACAGATGACTAGATAGATAGATACTTTATTCATCCCCGAAGGGAAATTCACATTTCCAGCAGCATCCCTGAGCTGAGAACAGTACAATAATAAGCCAAAAGAATACAATATACAAATACCCAGTGTGACGCGGTTACATTGGTGCCGAGACCCGTGACTTCTATCAAACTCGCCGAACCGAGGACTGTCCTACCTGCCACATCAGCTCACAGTATTTGAAATTTTAGTTACATGAGCGATATTGTTTTGCTCATTACAGTGCAGTGTCACAGTGATACGCAGGCTGCTGATTTATTTTGTGATTTTAACTTATTTACATTTTTTTCTGTTACCCTTTGAAACATGTTTAATCAGAGCAATGTGTTAGCTCCACAATTTGACACACCTATTCACTTTGGCAGGGGCAGGGGCATGTTTACCCCCATCCCCTCTGTTGATAGTTCTACCCCAGGTGGTGCTACACATAGAGTAGAGGCAGTTTCTAGTGTCAACACCTATAATGCAGCTGACCAACATGCTAGCCTACCTTCACCTCAGGTCAGACCCACATCTACGCCAAATTCAACGAGTGAAATTTCTGAGGGTTTAGCTGATCACATCACAAATATTATTCAGGAGATAGCACATAAATTGGCTGATAGCATTTTCTCAAATATACAGTCACACAATATAGTAGCTCCTAACGCTGCTGCCACACAAGATGTAGCAAACAGATTGAGTCAGCATAGTCATGTGTCAGATGGATCACAGGTTCAGGTGGTTACGCAGAGAAAGGTTAAGGAACCGCCGTCATTTATTGGGGATGGCTCAGACTCAATAAAAGTACATGAGTGGGAAGATCTAATGAGGACATTTATTAAAAAGAGTAATGTGAGACTTGAAGAGCAAGCAGAGGAAATCCTTATGCATTTGAGAGGAAAAGCTAAAGATGTAGTTAGGTTTGGCATTAGAAACAGTAATATAGACGTCTATACCCGCCCTGACATGATTTATAGTCTTCTCACGAAACACTTTAGCTGTACCAAGTACTCTGCTGTCCCTTTAGCTGACTGTACTGTGTTTTTCTATTATCTTAAAAAGACTAAAGTGACACTGTGCAAGCAACAGCGCAATTCGTAGCACATGCTGCTCCTTATGGAAGAATCAGACGTATCAGATCAGATAACGGTACAGAATTTATGAGTGAAGAGGAAAAGAGTACCAAAAGCTATTGAGAAGAAACTGTATCAGACATGAGATGTTATCGCCACATACCCCACATCAGAATGGCACTGCGGAGTGCAAATTTAGGACTCTATGTCATGGCCAGATGTATAGTCTTTGAGAGGAAGCTACCAAAAAGGTTAGGACCATATGCAATGCAGACCGCATCTGTGGTGAGAAATAGATGTTTTAACAACCTTCCAAAACCAATACCCTACTTCATGCTAACTGGGAGACGTCCCAACATGTCTAGAATGCAGAAGTTCGGAACAGCGTGCTATGGATACAAACACGATAAGGAAAATGTAAATTCAAGGAATGAGAAGGGCTTACTCATAAGGCATGACAGGAAAAGCCAAGAATACATGGTTCCCTTTACCGAGAGTAGAAAGGTAAGGAAGCAGAGACTAGTCAAAAAAATAGGTAAACAGGAGAAACAGATGGAACTGTCCATAGATGATGAAGATTTTGGTGTGCCACATTGGGCTAACACATCTAAGCTAAGGGACAGGATCCCAATAAGTCCATAAAGTACTCCAGAGCAGGTCCATGTCTAGGCCCGAAACCAACCAGAAAGAGACTTGTGATCGACCGCTTGCCAAGCTAGAGTCTTCACATTACTCCAGTAGGGAGAGGAAGATACTAAATTATTATGGGGATTGTGTGAATGCAACAGAAGGTCAAGACCAGGCAGATGTTAACATTGATCATTTTACAATATTTTGTACAACATACATCTAACTTACAATGATGCAATAAATTCACTCGGGTCAAGTGAATGGATCAGTGCTATGGAGGATGAAATGAAATCATTTAGACTATACATTCCGACAAGAATAATGCATTTACTTTGACAAACCTGTTACAGGGCTTGTTGCAGGTTGATGGGTGTATGCGATTAAGAAAAATGCTGATGGTTCTGACAAATATAAGCCACAATATGTTGCAAAAGACTGCATGAACTTATTAAAGTAAAATATATGCTCACAAAGAAGTTCCAGATGAAAGATATGGGCAAATTAGTAGATTTTCAGGGTATTGATTTTGAACAGGTAAAATTATGCATAGCAATGTCACAAGAAGCCATGTGTAAAACACTTGCTGTAGTGGTTTAACATACAGCACTATAAACCTAGATCTACATCTTGTGAACAGACACTCAAATACAGTGAAGATGCAGGTCTAATGAGTGATGCTACTCAGTACAAAGAGGTGGTTTGGAGCCTCATCTACCTTACTATGTGTACTTGACCCGATCTTAATTTAATTGTAAGTAAATTGTCACGTTATTTCAGCAAGCCCGCAGTAGAACATTTGGCCCTTGGAAGCAAGTATTTAAGCTTTAAAAGTGACAGTGAAAGTATTATGCTACAAGAAATGTCAGTTTGGTTTACGAATACAAACTTTTTTACACTTAGTACCCAACATGTACAAGGACAATCAAGGGACAATTGCATTAGCAAAGAACCCAGTTAATAGACAAAGATGTAAACACATAGACATCAAGTACCATTTCATCAGATCTAATGTATTGAAGGGCAGCACGGTAGCACAGTGGTTAGCGCATGTACGGCACAGTTCTGATGTCATGAGATCGAACCTCCTGTGTGGAGTTTGCATGTTCTCCCTGTGCTTGCGTGGGTTTCCCCCGGGCACTCCGGTGTCTTCCCACATTCCAAAAACATGCATTTCAGGTTAATTGGCCGTTTCAAATTGTCCCTAGGTGTGAATGAGCGAGTGAGTTGTCTGTCCCCGTGTGCCCTGCAATTGGCTGGCAACCAGTTCAGGGTGTCCCCTGCCCACAGCCCGAAGATAGCTGGGATGGGCTTCAGCACCCCCGCGACCCTACTGAGGATAAGCGGTGCAGATAATGGATGGATGAATAATGTATTGAATGGACATCTGTTTACAATACTGTCCCACCGATCAGATGGTTGCTGATGTGTTAACCAAACCAGTAACCCAAGATAAATTGGTTAGATTTGCAAAGATATGGCAGTGAGAGAGACCACGTTATTGTAAAAAGTGACAAAGCAGTCATATTTTTGTTTACATATTTCAAATGGTCGGGTAAAAAGAATAGCTGAAAGAAAGTCTTTTTTGAGACCATGAGATGTTTTGGTTCATTGTTCCACACATTGGAGAAACCATATCGGTGCTAACGTTTTTTTTGTCTTGGAATGTTATAATTGTATTTTTCTACATTTTAAATTCCTCAGGTGAGTGAAGTGGGGTGTTGTCTTATTGTGTGCTCTACCAGCTGAGTGCGATTGAGTGAACGTGATTGAGTGAGACACCTCCTATTCAATAATTTGTTAATTGCGTGAAACACATTGTATATATGTGTGACAATTTCCCCCAAAAATACTTTTACTGTGTTGCCACAAGAAAGTGTCAGAGGTTGATTCCTCCTGTATGCCGACATAATGTTTTAGCCCAGGCATAGACCTCCGGCAATTGTCAAGTACATAAAAAGGAACCAGAAGTGAGGAGAAATTCCTGGGACGAGAGCAAATTTCTTCAACAAGGTTTTGACCAGGAAGCCACCGTTATGAAACAGATAAAATGGCTTAGAGGATATCTGTTTAACTCCTATTCTGGTGCTGTAAAGGTAGTTGTGTTATCTCGTGAGCACCAAAAATAACCCAAAGATGAAAACTGTTGCACTGTCCTAAACTATTCCAACGATGCCACTCATTGTTAAGAAAGACGGTGCAGACAGAAATACCTCAGATGATCATAGTTGATCTAACATCCTGTGTGCCTGAGTGTTTTTATCTAAGTGAATGGACATAAGAGCAGTGAATACAGTGGGACCTCGCTACTTCGCGCTTCGACGTTCGCGGATTCAGAGCTTCGCGGGCCTAAAAAAATAAATAAAATAATATAATAAAATAATAAAAAAAAATTAAAAAATGTTTTTTCTTTTTTAAGCATTTTTGAAGGGGGCGTCGCTACTTTGTGGTTCCACGTTCGCGGGTTCAGAGCTTCGCAGGTCTAAAAAATAATAATAATAGAATAAAATAATAAAAATATATATGTATATATATATACAGGGGCCAGCCGGGCACAGCCCGAAGGGACGACGTGGGACCCTCTTCCCATGGGCTCACCACCTGTAGGAGGGGCCAAAGGGGTCGGGTGCGCAGAGAGCTGGGTAGCAGCCAAGGGAGGGGTCCTTGGCGCGACAATCCCCGGCTACAGAAACTGGCTTTTGGGACATGGAACGTTACCTCTCTGGCAGGGAAGGAGCCCGAGTTGGTGCGTGAGGTTGAAAAATTCCGACTAGATATAGTCGGACTCACCTCTACGCACGGCTTGGGCTCTGCTACCAGTCCTCTCGAGAGGGGTTGGACTCTCTTCCACTCTGGAGTTGCCCGTGGTGAGAGGCGCAGAGCCGGTGTGGGCATATTAATTGCTCCACGGCTCGGCGCCTGTACGTTGGGGTTCACCCCGGTAGACGAGAGGGTAGCCTCCCTCCGCCTTCGGGTGGGGGGACGGGTCCTGAATGTTGTTTGTGCTTATGCACCAAATAGCAGTTCGGAGTACCCACCCTTCTTGGAGTCCTTAGAGGGTGTGCTTGAGAGCGCGCCCCCTGGGGACTCCCTCGTACTGCTGGGAGACTTCAACGCTCACGTGGGCAATGACAGTGAGACCTGGAGGGGCGTGATTGGGAAGAACGGCCCCCCTGACCTGAACCCGAGTGGTGTTTCGTTATTGGACTTCTGTGCTCGTCATGGTTTGTCCATAATGAACACCATGTTCAGACATAAGGGTGTCCATATGTGCACTTGGCACCAGGACACCCTAGGCCGTAGTTCGATGATCGACTTTGTCATCGTTTTGTCGGACCTGCGGCCACATGTTCTGGACACTCGGGTGAAAAGAGGGGCGAAGCTGTCAACTGATCACCACCTGGTGGTGAGTTGGCTTCGATGGTGCGGGAAGATGCCGGCCCGACCCGGCAGACCCAAGCGTGTTGTGAGGGTCTGTTGGGAACGGCTGGCGGAATCTCCTGTCAGAGGAAGTTTCAATTTACACCTCCGGCAGAACTTCGCCCATGTCCCGAGGGAGGCGGGGGACATTGAGTCCGAGTGGACCATGTTCCGCGCCTCCATTGTCGAGGCGGCTGATCGGAGCTGTGGCGGCAACCCTCAGACCCGTTGGTGGTCACCGGCGGTGAGGGATGCCGTTAAGCTGAAGAAGGAGTCTTATCGGGCCTTCCTGGCCTGTGGGACTCTGGAAGCAGCTGGCAGGTATCGGCTGGCCAAGCGGAATGCGGCTTCGGAATGCGGTTGCAGAGGCAAAAACTCGGGCATGGGAGGAGTTTGGCGAGGCCATGGAAGCCGACTTCCGAACGGCTTCGAGGAAATTCTGGTCCACCATCCGGCGTCTTAGGGGGGGAAGCGGTGTGCCATCGACACTGTGTATAGTGCCGATGGGGCGCTGCTGACCTCGACCCGGGACGTTGTGAATCGGTGGGCGGAGTACTTCGAAGACCTCCTCAATCCCACCGGCACGTCTTCCTCTGGGGAAGCAGAGCCTGAGGACTCTGGGTTGGACTCTCGTATCACTGGGGTTGAAGTCACCGAGGTTGTCAAAAAACTCCTCGGTGGCAGGGCCCCGGGGGTCGATGAGATCCGCCTGGACTTCATTAAGGCTCTGGATGTTGTGGGCGTGTCATGGTATGGGGTACCACACAGTCTTATCCGGGCTGTGCGGTCCCTGTATGCCCGGTGCCAGAGTCTGGTCCGCATTGCCGGCAGTAAGTCAGATTCGTTCCCGGTGAGGGTTGGGCTCCGCCAGGGCTGCCCTTTGTCACCGATTCTGTTCATAACTTTTATGGACAGAATTTCTAGGCGCAGCCTTGGCGGGGATGGAGTCCGGTTTGGGGGCCTCAGCATTGCGTCACTGCTTTTTGCAGATGACGTGGTGCTGTTGGCTTCCTCAGGCCGTGATCTTCAGCTCTTGCTGGAGCGATTCGCAGCCGAGTGTGAAGCGGCCGGGATGGGGATCAGCACCTCCAAGTCCGAGGCCATGGTTCTCAGTCGGAAAAGGGTGGTATGCCCCCTCCGGGTCGGGGAGGAGGTCTTGCCCCAAGTGGAGGAGTTCAAGTATCTTGGGGTCTTGTTCACGAGTGAGGGTAGGATGGAACGGGAGATCGACAGACGGGTCGGTGCAGCGTCTGCCGTCATTCGGACCCTGTACCGGTCCGTCATGGTGAAGAGGGAGCTGAGCCGAAAGGCAAAGCTCTCGATCTACCGGTCGATCTACGTTCCTACCCTCACCTATGGTCATGAACTTTGGGTCATGACCGAAAGAACTCGATCCCGGATACAAGTGGCCGAAATGAGTTTCCTCCGCAGGGTGGCTGGGTTCTCCCTTAGAGATAAGGTGAGAAGCTCAGTCATCCGGGAGGGACTCGGTGTAGAGCCACTGCTCCTCCGCGTTGAAAGGAGCCAGTTGAGGAGGCTCGGGCATCTAATAAGGATGCCTCCTGGACGCCTCCCTCGGGAGGTGTTCCGGGCATGTCCCACCGGCAGGAGGCCCCGGGGGCGGCCCAGGACACGTTGGAGAGACTATGTCTCTCGGCTGGCTTGAGAACGCCTCGGGGTCCCGTCGGACGAGCTGGAGGAGGTGGCTGTGGATAGGGACGTCTGGGCTTCCCTTTTAACGCTGCTGCCCCCGCTACTTCGCGGATTTTCACTTATCGCGGGTGGTTTTGGTCCCCATTAACCGCGATAACCGAGGTCCCACTGTAGATGAGTCCGGTTCTTTGATACCAATAGCGTTGGAGGGGGTTCTTCAAACCTAATCTTGTCTGCCACAGTTCGCTTCTCGGTGAGCCCACACAAAACATTGCACAATGATGAGTGGTTAGTTCCAAACTATAGATGGCTTTGTGCTTTTTCTATTTCTTTGACTTTTTTGTTTAACGAATATATTTTTTTTAACATTTACAAATTAGGGACTAATTATCATCTTTGCGGATTGGTTATCAAGATGCATGATGGCCAGTAGAGATGCAGCATCTCATCCTTATTTGTGTATGTGTTCGAGTCATTATGTGACAAAACCCACAGATTCCATCCCTCAATGCTGAGTGTCATGTAGACTGACATTCTACTACAAAGTGGCAAGTGAGATAAATGTTGATTTTTAATTAAACACATTTTTTTGCAGCTTTTAGTTTTAAGTTTAAGGAGTGAGAAAGCTGAAACAAGTCTTTGTTCTACAGGTGAAAGGGTGAAAAAGGAAACACTGGAAGAAAAACCTCTGTAGCAGTCTTGTACATATTAGTAGGTTTAGTATTTACTGTATAATATAGAACAACAAGTTATTTAGTGGACTTTAACTGCTAGCTGTGTTTGAGGAAGAATTTCACACACTGCCATATCTTTTAATGCATTTTTACGTATCTTTTAATCAGGCCACTATTATACTAACAGAAAAGCACATCTGGACACCCATTAGAAAAAGCAAGACTGATAGATTGCGTAGTATTCAGCAAAACAGAGATTAAGAGCTTTGCAAAATGGTACATTTAATGTCTCAGTTACAACCCCTTCTAGCCAAGACCAATACATTTATTCTGGAAGAAGAGACAGACATCATCAGAGAGAAGTTGTACTGTAAATAGACAAGTCAAGTCATGTTTATTTGTATAGCCCTTAATCACAAGGAGTCTCAAAGGGCTGATCGAAATATCAGTAAATATCAATGTCAGCACATAAACCACTGCCTTTGTAGAATGCCACACACCGCAGGAACCCATGCGCCCAAGGCAACAAGACAGGGCATCTCCTGTTCTCAAATTAGCCTGCAGTCAAGTGACAATTAAACTGTAGGACACACTTGCTATACTGATGTCAAGGTTGAGAAAACAGGTTGCTCTGCAGCTAATCTTGCTACATCACATCATGTGGTGCAGCCAAGAATGACCTACTCCCACTGCACTGCACTATTCACCACCTTTGCTCGTGACACCAGATATGTAGTCTGACCTGCTAAGCATCATCACAGTGTGGTCGACAAGGGGCATCATTGATTGAAAATATTCACTATGGGTACTGGTGTTCTTCCATGTAGTGACCAATCTACTGCTGATAAGAAACTGTGACACATGCCTGGGTGGGTATCACCAAGGTAAAGCAAGACAAGCGTCACATGGTTTTGTATTTCCATGGAGTGACAGAGCTTAAACAAGGAAAGAAATAGATCTGTACTTATTATTGGAAGTATATTTATTAGGGTGATTGAGAGTTGCACACAACCTTTTTAAAACCCTCATGGCACGTGGGTTTATTTTGGTGACATAATGCATGTTAATGTACATTATTTGGACGTGAACTTAAAGTATGATAACTCATTCATCTTATCTCATCTCATTAGCTACACCGCTTATCCTCAGTAGGGTCGCGGGGGTGCTGGAGCCATCCCAGCAATCATCGGGCAGTGGACACCCTGAACTGGTTGCCAGCCAATCGCAGGGCACACGGGGACAGACAACTCACTCGCTCATTCACACCTAGGGACAATTTGGACCGGCCAATTCACCTGAAATGCATGTTTTTGGAGTGTGGGAGGAAACCGGAGTGCCCGGAGGAAACCCACGCAAGCACGGGGAGAACATACAAACTCCGCACAGGAAGTCTGGAGCTGGATTTGAACCCACGCAGAAGGTTCCCATGAACTGTGCCGCACATGCGCTAACCACTGCGCCGCCGTGCTGCCCGTATGATAACTCAGTTATCTATAAATATATTTTGACCTCCAACAACACAGTGGCAGGAGGCCTATCCATACACATGTGTGCAATATCAGCAATCACTGTCAAGCGTCATGGAGCTGCAGTAAGTTGGCAATCCTGCAGTCAGTGGTTTGCAGGCATACATTTTTATCTAGGCTTTGGTGCCATCAGATCGTGCAGTGGTGTAAACACTCTACAACATTTTTTTACTTTGCATAAAACTAAATCAACGGCACTGAAGATACCATATTCCCGGGAAATGTATTGAAATACACCAAATTTATGATACATTAAAGATTTTTAATTATATTGGATGTCTATATATCCAACTCATGTACATATCATGTTTTGTGTAAAGTCTCTGGCTGGCTCCCAAATGCAATAACATATAAATCACAGCACAATGCCAATTTGAACATGTTTTCACAACCTGGATGAGATTTTAGTGTTTACTTCAAAATGCTCTCTCTTTGTTTAAAATACAAAAAACTTGAAAATGTACATGATATCTATCTACACACCACAAGGGTTAAAAAAGCTTCTGAGACACAGCATTCTTTATAGAATGCAGTGTTCCCCGCACTATGTCACGTCAATTTAAGGCCTGGCATGACATAAACTTCATCAGATTTGCTATTTAAAATATCTGCTATTTTAAATTGTACCAAACTGTGAATCCAAATTTATGTTCAGTCACTCAAAGCCATTGACTTTTACAAATGTAAAAAAATGTGTTGAAAGAGTAGGTAAAGAAAAACATTGAATATTATAGTGAATAATGTCACATTCTGAACTTACATTTTTAAGTGAAGGAATAATGAAACACTTTTGATGGAACACCACGTAAAACATGATCGTGCAAGACTGTGAACATAGAATTTGTCAACATAAATTCCGCCTGAATGTAAAGTCGTAGACACCACTGAACTTGTACTTTCTCTATTCAGTGAAAGGAAGGAAGACAAACACAATGACGAAAAGTGGAATCCAAGGTGTCAGAGGCCAGGGAAGGGATGAGAGGGTCAACGGCATGCTGCCTGGCTAAAAGCGTCATATCAGATTTACAGGATGAGCAACAAACAAAAACAACCCCAAATGTCCGGCCATGACAGTCAAAGGTCCAAATTTAATCTTCAACCTTCCTCAGAATCCTCATCTTGCTGAATTAAACAAGGTCGACAGAATACATGTAAAAAAAAAAAAAACACACACGTTATCAAACCTGGTTGGAAACCTTACAAGCATTCTTTAACATTTAGCTCAATCATAATAGTTTCCCAAAAGTGGCATCACAGTTGTTTATCTTAGATTCCAGTTGTTAACAACAATACTGTTCCGCTTTGCTCATCTGTTATGCAATGTTTGGCACATATGGTTCATTTTACGGGTAGATATTTTTAGATGGCCGTGATGGTCCGAATCACAGAAATTAGAACAAGTCTGATCATACAGAACAGGACAATTTGTCAAGGAAAGCCTAAAATGGTCTTGCTTTTTCTGCTTTATAAATACCGTATGTGTAAAACTGCAGTGTCAGAATTAGGGCTGCTCGATTTTGGGGAAAAACCTAATTGCTATTTTTAAGACCAGTATTGCAATTTCGATACGATTTTCAAATTTTAAAAAAAAGGTGCATTTTCTGTGTTCTTTTTTGTACTTAATCATAGTGAGAAGTGTTTCCCATAGAATTTTGAGAGACCCTGGTGGGTGGACAGTCTAGGGCAGAGGTCTCTAACATGCGGCCCGGGGGCCAATTCGACCCAAGGGGGTGATGTTTCACGCCCCCACCATAAAATAAAAGTTTAAAGGGACAGTTGTATTGTTTAGTGCCTCCTAGTGGTAAAAATATTTCGTTCAAAAGAACAATATTGATTTATAAAAAGTCCAAAATACACAAATTATTATATGACGTGCATTGTTAAAAAATACTCGTTGCTTGGGAAATTTATGTTACATATCATGAGCTAATTGCAAGCTATCTTGCTGTTACGGGTAACTAAATACCTAAAAATGGCTGGGCAAGAAAATTGAACGTAAAATAGTGATTTTGGTCAATTTGAGTCTCGATCGTTTCTTTTTTTTGGTTGCACTACACAATACAGCAACATCTAGTGGTCAAACAATACACATTGTCCCTCAAATGTTCATGCAAATTACGGATCCACATTTTCACATTAATTTATTTATAGTTTCACATTAATTCTTAAAGGTTCTTTTAGATCTTATTTTTTTTGTAGCAAATAAAAAAACATCTTTGAAAACAATAGAATGTTTTTAATCAGAGGTTTTCTTGTGGAAATCCTGATTTGGCCCAGTTTCAGAGGAGCTGGACCCAAGCCCTAGAGCAGTACTATGAGTTGAATGGACAGAACTACTCCTGTAAAATTCGCCTAAAATCCGAAAAAGACACACCCAAATAATTACTGCAAGTACTACTGACATTGAAAAATCTTAGAACACACATAAAAATAAGGTTTTTATTCTCGCCTTTATGCCTGCAGATTAGTGTAGCATGGGCATCTTAGCTGGAAAACAGGTGAGACAATAGCTGGAGCCGCTTACCTGTTAACTTGTCAAATTTGATCAAAATCTAAAAAACTGAATGTATTTTACAAATTTTCCCATGGATAGATTTAGGTTTCCAAAAATTTAGATTTCCAAAACTGTCCATTTGAAGACGACCAGTTTTCAATGCAAAAATCACTGCAAATATGTATTTCACTTTGGCCAATTTTTTAAATATAGTAAAATAGTTTTAAGTAAAGCCTCTTTCCAAAAGTAAATCATTGATAATAATGAAATTGGCATCAACATATACTTTGAGTGCGACAAAAATACTTATAAATACTTGCTATATTTCTAACAAGTAGTGTCAGCTGATTGAATATTTTAGGAAGGAAGCAGGTGACTTATAATCGGGTCTATTTTTTTGTAATGTAAGGTCAGAGTTTTAGACCAGATAGAAAAAATATCAATTATTTATGCTGAATTCCAGAAAATTGGGAAATCGGATTATCCTACATGGATGATACCAGATACAACCTCAAAAGCATTTAAAGAAATGTGGGAAGTGGGGGGTTCCAAACTCCAACCAAGAAAATATAATTGTAATGACACTCAAGGTGTGAGATCCTAGTAGCAAAGTCTAAGTACATATCTTTAGTCCTGGTCAGAGGTTGGAAAAATCAGACTTCCCACTCCTGGTATGCAGCACCAGTCACCTGCTGCCGCACTAAAATATAAAATCAGCCGACTCGTTAGAAAGATAACAATTTATGTATACTGATTTTTGTTGCACTTGTGCATATTTGTTATGCTAATTTAATTAGCTGCGCTAGTTGATTATCAGTGACAGCTACGATGTCCACGGAGTGTCTGAATCACACACAGCGCAATGTGTTACTTTTCCGTTCTTTAAAATTAAAGAAACGGACATGACTGAGATCACTTTTATGGCTTTTTAAGCGTGCCGCTTTATATCCGGCGAATAAAAAATGTGCACATGCAGCTTTTAATCAGGTGCTCTTTGTAGTCCAGACTTAAGGTCTTAATATTCTGAAAAACAAAAAAGTCAGATCTCTGTCCATGTCACAAAACACAACTATCGTTAACATTGTAATCTTAAACCAATTATTCCTTGCATGTAAATCTATTGAGTACCCGACAATTTATATTTGCATAGCTTTCACTTAGTATGTTACTAGCTATTTCAACAAAGTATAACATGTTCTTATGAATTCCAAGTGCTAGCACAAAACATCAAAACACACTGATGAGCTCAATGAGTGATGAATGAAAAGAGAAGGGTAAACAGTTTTATCCTGAGCTTGCAGAAGAGTACAATAAACCCCAGCGTAACAATGCCAAGCCCAGCCTCAACATCACACTTAGATGATAGCCGATAATGACCCTGCTCTGGAACAGGTGTTTCCTCCACCAGCAATAGAGGCCCTGTTTAATGTATTCCCTACTGGCTACAGCACACTTTGTTTCCCCCTCAGCTCAGATAATACCTGTGAAAACATAAACGCTGTTGTACACGGAACAGTACGGACGCTTAAAAGATTACACTGACTGGGGTGAACCCTCATGAATTAATTTTGTTAAGATGAACAACTGACTTTTACCCCGAAATATACATTTCTGTTATTAGTCTGAATAGCTCACAGAGGAAAGGGAAATAGCAGGTGCAACAATGGCTTGTGTACCAAGCTCGGCACGTGGCCATGTGAGCAAATGGGGTGTTGTTTTAAAATATTAACAAAGGATGTCACTTGTGACGTTCCAAACACATGATATCCATATTCAGCTTTCATTTGCTGAGCCAATGCATGTTGGATTTCTGTTAACGTGTTTTGTCGTTTGTGGGATCATTATCACAAACTTCGTTATGTCAATTGAGAAAGTGGGACCAAGCACAATTAAGTTGAGCCACTGAAATATACTGAGAGTTCAAGATAGGGCTCCATGATTTTGAAAAGAAAAAAAAAACCAAATACAATTTTTCAGACGAGTATTTAAATTTTTTACCTTGAAAGAAAAGTGCTTATTCGGTGCCGTTTTTGGAGTATTTAATTACAGTGACTTGCTTTAACCTTAAGAAAACAGTTCCCTCTACTTGGGAGCCTTGTTACGGTTGCTATCGGCTGAAACTTTGCCTAACCTTTATTGACTAGTGCAGTTGAAATTTGCCTATGATTGGTCGGCACCATTAAAACGCGAACTTTGACCATTCTGGTAGACCAAACATTCAATCACACAAAAAAATAAAAATTATATGTGTGCTCCTTAGTTTTTCTGTGGCTCAAATCCATCCCGCCCCATTTCCTGGTGATCATATGAAACAGAATGTCTTCTTAGTTGGATAGGCCTAGCCTTGTTTCCTAGTGTTTTTAGCATCACTAAGGCATATGAAGCATTGATTACTGATGTGTCGGTCTTCCTGACAAACACATTACTCCGTTCCCCAACTGGCCAGGACAGCATCCTGCTATGTGGAATGCACTGTTTAGATTTTCTCGGAATGTTTTACTAACACCATGAGACAGACGTGCAATGAGACATGTCAAACTATGATGACGTGACTCAAAGCATTTAGTGATAAAATTTTGCTTTTCTGCAAGTCTTTTTTTGTGCAAGCAACATAACGAGAAGCATGATTAATCATGTGGCTCAAAATGATTAATGCTATTAAGGTTTGTAACAACAAATTTACAAGGAGAACAAGTTCAGAGGAATGATTGGTTGCATTACTCGAGGAGATGCCTTTCCTCCTGAACAGACCCAAACATTTTCCAAGTCATGGTGAAACACAATGAATCTAAACTCACATAATCATGACCAAATGTAAATACATTGTTCCATTTCCTTTTCTTTTTATTTTTGCAACAAAGCTAGCGCGCAAAATTTTGGGATGGCATCCGCGTCCTTCCCAGAAGTGTGAGCCTCATTAAAATGGGGTCAACATTTCAGACAAGAAAAATTACACAACTGTTTACAGTCAAATTCCTTCATTGAAATAAGCTATCTTCCCACAGGAATTATAAACATTTTTGTATCTGTACTTTTTCTGAATAAATAAACTTTGATGTCTGAATAAGTGTCACAAATATTGTTATGTGCTAAAAAGTTAGAGTTTAGAGAGAATATATTAGATGCTGATATTTTTTTGTTATTTCTTAAAAATGGATGCATGAATACTATATTCCACTTAATAAGCATCCAGAAGTTATCGAGAACAAAAAACTAAGTGAGAAAAGGCACTTCCATAAATTTCCTCCGAACACAGTACAAAAGGATTGTGTCATGTATATGAGGTTTCATTCAAATGCTATGGTTTTGTCAAAAATTTATTTTCGAGATCACAGTGTCGTTTTGCAGTCCCGAGTCACACACAATTGTAAAAAATAATGATGGCTGCTACTAGATTATGATATATCATCAGCTCTGCTAACAGGCACAATATAAAGGTTGACAACAGTTTAGTGACACTTGCCATTTTTAACAGGTAACAGTTAACATAATAGGCGCCGCCGCAAGCGGCAGCCTTTCCAGTAGCTGTGTTATTTTGCTCTTTTTGTGATTTGTTTTAATTGTCTGCTTCTATCTTTGGTGTTTTTCGTCCCGTTTGACAACTACACTTTGGATTACTTTTTATCCTATTGTTATGGGTTTTAACGCACAAAAATGCGTTTATTCGAGGAATCAACTCCTTGCCCTGAAGAATTCTCTTGCCGGCGTGATGAAGGGGCCCTATTGTGGCTGCAGAGCCAGAGCTAAGGTGAAGGCTAAGCGGCGTCATAAGCCTTTGGTACCGTCCGTAATCATGGTAAATGTGAACTCTCTACCAAATAAGACCGACAAACTGACTGTGCTGGTGAAAAACATCAAAGCATACGGGTAGTGCAGTTTGCTGTGTTTTACGGAATCGTGGCTCACGTCTAGCATCCCGGATGCTAACGTGGAGCTACCCGGCTACAGCGCTGTTAGGGCGGACAGAGACACAAACGCCTGCGAGAAGCGGAGAGGAGGTGGACTCGCTACCTACGTGAATACGAGATGGTGTAACCCTGGGCACAAAGATTTCCATCTGCTGCAGGGACGTCAAACTTTTGGCCTAGCGTGTGACGTCATCCACTCCACTGTTGCTAAACTACAACACAGCACCCCGAGGCCATTTAGTTAATCTGTTAATAAACAACAAAAGGATGCTGCTGGAAGTGAGAATTTCCCCACGGGGATGAACAAAGTATCAATCTATATCTATCTAAAGAGTCGAAAAAATCCACAACACAAGAGAAACCTCTATAATGTCTTTGTGGATTTCAAGAAATAATTTAACAGACAGCAAGCCGCCTAGTGGGCCACCATGCAGTAGTACAATATGGACCAGAAACTAGTTGAGACCATTGAACAGCGGCATGCCAATGCCAACAGTGCAGTTCTGATCAATGTTACCATTGGAGCGTGGTTTCAGACCACAGTCGATGTGAGACAAAAAAAAGGATAGACCTAAAACCCCCAAGGTATCACCACAAACATCTCCATTAACCACAAAGAGCTTGCACCTGTCACCAAATTTAAATATCTTGGAGCAGTCGTTTAAGAAGAGGGGACAGAACCAGAAACCATGGTCCGGATAGCTCAAAACACCAGCCGCACTTTCCAGACCAGAACCGGAGAGACAAGAACATAGCAGTGAAAAGCAAAAGATAAGACTAATGAATTGCCGCTTTGTTCCTTCTTTCTCTACGGTTGCGAGAAGTAGTCTCTCTGACAGCAGATCTGGAAAGAAAAATCCAGGCCAAAAAGATGCGATGCAACAGGAAACTTCTAGGCATCAGCTACTTAGCTCATGTGACAAATGAAACAGTGTGCAACACCATCATTGAACCTAAGAAGAACTGCAGTGGTGTGGCCATGCCTGGCCAAGATCATTTTTCTAGGGCACAGCCCAAGTGGGTAGGAGGAAAAGAAGAAAGAAAAAGAACTGGGCCAACAATATCAAGGAATGAACTGGTAAAGAACTTTGCAACGACCCAGACTCAGGCCGGGAACCGTCAGCAATCAGTTATTTTAGTTAGAACTAGTCAATGCCAAATTGCCAAGCAGCAAAAGATATATCATGAGTAATATATTTCAATATTTTTAAGTGAATTTTACAATTAATACAAACTAGGAGAAGAAACCCTGTGGTACCCTGTGGTGAGGGGCCGTCTCCTCGTGAGAGGTAAGAGAATTCTCCCACCGTGGTCCGCTGTGTGTCGTAAGAGGCGACCAAAGTGGAGGGAGCGAGGGGACTGGGGATCCTCTCCTCTCTATCTCTACTCCCTAAGAGACAGCAAGGCAAAGAAAGGGGACGGGAGACCGAAAGGTCTCGCAAACCCTAGTTATAGGGTGAATAAATGTGAGAGGATGTGGAAGTAAATCGACTGAGTGGAAGAAAGAAGAGATTGGAAGGATGATGACTAAAAGGAAGGTTGATGTGTTAGCCTTGAGTGAAACAAAGATGAATTACAGCTTGGAGGTATGTATGGTAGAAGGTCTGGAGTTACGGGTGGACATGCTAGAGAAGGAGTGGCTGTGCTTGTGAGTGAGAAAGAAAAGGAAAAACTGGTGGAGTGGAAAGAGAGCCGGGAGCCAAGAAGTCTGCGGGCTCGAGAGCGTTCTCCATCCGGGCCCCGGTGTTATGGAACGCCCTGCCTCTGGAGATAAGATCTGCAACCTCAACGGAAGTTTTTAAATCGAGGCTTAAGACGCACTTCTATTCCAAAGCATATGATTGATGCCCACCTCATATTCTGTTTTGTCCTGTCTTTTTCCGACGCCTGCCTGGCTGATACGAAGGAGAAGGATGATTTGGGATGGGTCAGCGGACCGGCGTCTGACCTGCAGCATGTCAACCCCTGCATTTACCGGCTGGCAGAGACGGGAGGCAGCGTCGTGGCCGTCATAGACTTTCTGGACTGGTTTGCAGGCTGGGGGCGTCGTTGATGTCATGCACTTTCCGGACATTTTCAACATCTTACCTTATGTTTACTATTATGTGTACAGTAATGCTAATTGTAATTCACCCTGGTCAATCCTGGAAGGGGGATTACCACATGTGAGGTCCTTTCTCAAGGTTTCTCTTTTCTCCTCACACTGAGGTTTTTGAGTTTTCCTTGCCCGCATGCTGGTTTAAGATCAGGTAATTGTGTAATTTTGTAACTGTAATCCTGTGCAGTCCTTTGAGACATTTTTGTGATTAAGGGCTATATAAATAAATTTGACTTGACTAGATATCTACCAGATTTATGTGGGTGAGGTTGAAGTGGGGTGTAGAAGTATGGATGTTTTAAGTGCATATGGACCTGGTTCAGAAAGAAGCGCTGAGGAGAGAGAGGAGTTCTGGAAGGACTGGTCCGAATGTGTGGCAAGTGCGAAAGAAAGGTGGAAAGTGGTAATACTAGGTGACCTGAGTGGGTGATGAAACGGTTGAAAATGTGATTGGTAAATATAGAGTACTAGGAAGAAATGAGAGTGGGAGGAAATTGATTGAGTTATGTGTGGAAAATGAGTTGGTGATTGGAAATTCGTTGTTCAAAAGAGGAACGTGAATAAGTATACCTTTGTCAGAGTGGATAGTGGCAAGATGGTGGACAGAGCACTGATGGATTATGTAGTGGTTAAGGAAGGGATGTTAAGTAGATTGTTGGATGTGCATGTTTACAGAGGTGAAATGAGTGGTATGTCTGATCATTTTTAAGTGGAAGGGAAACTGAGAATAGATGGATCATGGAGGGCTAGTTATAAGGCAGGGGTCGGGAACCTATGGCTCCCGAGCCATATATGGCTCATTCTATGAGTATCTGTGGCTCAGAGACCAATTTGATTGCATGCAAAATTTGTCCATCTTGTTCAAAACCGGAGTTGTCTACCCTATTTAGGTACACGTAAAGGCAAACCAAAGCTAATGTTCAGGGTAACACTTCGCAGTATATATAGGGCACGTTTTTCACTACAATTTACAGTCAAGGTGTCACACAAAATAAAGGTGGAAAAAAAACTCGTTTTGGCTGTACAACGCTAAAGAATCCTTTATTTAAAAGTTCACTACATAATCTGTGTTCAGTGTTCAGATACTTTATGACGAATCCACAGAACTGTAAATACACCAAAACACCGGAAGAGAACTTAGTCATTTGATTGGGTGAGTGGGAGGGATGGATGGAGCTATGCAAAAAGTACAAGCATTCCCTCCCATCTCTCGCCAAAGGTAAGCACATAAGGCTCCCTATTCTCAGAATGTTGTGACGTTTTTACAAAATAAATGCTTGCATCTGGTTTTGAAACCAATATGTATGAAAAAAAGGGTCAAAAGGAGTTTAACCGATCTTGAGTAATTGCAAGAAAGAGACAAGTTTAAAGTGGTCTGTTTGTTGAATTTGGGACAGGGGCTCTGGCATTATTCTCTTTTCATAATTTTTATCAAATCATCAAAAATAAATGTGCTGAAGACTAAGCTTTTGTCTGGGGCGCCGGTTTAGCAATTTAGTAAATTTGTCTCATAATATATGGTGTGGCTCTTTCCCAAAATAAAATTAATATTTTTTGCTTTTATGGCTCTTTGAGTCAAAAAGGTTCCCGACCCCTGTTATAAGGAGAGTGTGAGGGAAGAGGTGAAAATGTCAGAGTTGAATAAGGCAGAAAAGGAAAGAGACTTAAAAGAGAGGATAAGGGAAGAGTATGAACAGGTTAGTAGAAGAGAAATGGAGAATGTGGAAATTGAATGGAAGTAGTTTAAAGAGGCAGTGTTGAGGAGTGCAAAAGAAGTGTGTGGAATGAGAAAAGTTGGTCAAGTTATTAGGAAAGGAAGTCAATCGTGGAATGATGAGGTATCAGAGGCTGTGACAGAAAAGAGACGTGCTTATGAGGAGTGGCTGCAAGATAAGAGTGGCGATGCGTATGAAAGATATAAAGTGAAGAAAAGGTTGGTAAAAGGGGCAGTGGAAGCAGCGAAAAGGAAAGCAAATTATGAATGGTGTCGAAAAATAGGAGTGAACTTTGAGGAAAGGAGAAAAGTGTTCTGGAAAGAAGTGAAAAGAGTAAGAAACAGTGAGTCTGGAAAGGAAGAGAAAGTGAAAGATGAGGATGGTAGATTGCTGGTTAGCGGTAGTGCAGTCAGGACGAGATGGGCAGAGTATTTTGAGGAGTTGCTAAATGTGGAGGATAGGAGAGAAGTGAGAGTCGAGGCGATCGATGGTATGGAGAGAATGCCCGTGTTGGGTGATTTAAATGTAAAGCCTGTGGAAACATGGGAGGTGCAAGAGGCAGTGAAAGAAATGAAAGGGGGGGAGGCACCTGGGTTGGTTGTACTGCTGAATGCCTGAAAAAAGGTGGCACAGCTATTATTGACTGATTAGTACGCTTGTTGAATGTATGCTTTTTAAGTGGCGTGGTTCTTGTTGATTGGTGTAGTGCATGCGTGGTGCCATTGTATAAGGGTAAAGGTGATAAGTATGAATGTAGCAATTCGAGAGGTATCAGTTTGTTGTCTGTAAGCTGTATGGAAGAGTCTTGATTAAGAGAGTGAGAGAAAGAACAAATGAGGTGGTGATGGAGGAGCAGAGTGGTTTCAGGAAAGGAAGAGGATGTGTGGATCAGGTGTTTGCAGTACGACAGGTGTATGGAGAAATATTTTGCAAAAGGTAAGGATGTTTATTTGGCTTTCATGGACTTGGAAAAGGCGTATGACAGAGTTGATAGAGAGGCATTGTGGCAAGTGATGGTAATGTATGGAGTGGGTGGAAAGTTTTTGGAAGCATTGAAGAGTTTTTATATGAACAGCAGAGCATGTGTAAGAGTAGGGAGTGAGACAAGTGAGTTGTTCCCTGTGCTGACTGGTGTGAGACAGGGGTGTGTGATGTCACCATGGCTGTTTAATGTATACATGGATGGCGTGGTCAGAGAGGTGAATGCAAGAGTATTTGGCAGAGGTATAGAGATGATGGACAACAGTGGAACAGTGTGGCAGGTATGTCAGTTGTTGTTTGCAGATGACACAGCGCTTGTGGCTGATTCTGATGAAACATTGAGGAGGTTGGTAACAGAGTTTGGAAGAGTATGTGATAGGCGTTGGTTATGTGTCAATGTTGGGAAGAGTAAGGTGATGAAGTGTTCACGTGATGGAGTGGGCATGACGTTAGAAATCAGATTGCATGGACAGGTGCTGGAAGAAGTTGAAAGCTTTAGGTACTTGGGTTGTGATTTGGCTGCAGTTGGTGGAATGGAGTGCGAGGTATTGCACAGATTGAATCAAGGAAGCAAGGTTTTGGGTGCTCTGAGGAGAGTGATGAGCAACAAGAGTATGAGTATGGATGTTAAGAGGGGACTGTATGAAAGAGTGATTGCGCCGACTGTGTTGTATGGTGCAGAGATTTTGAGCCTGAAGGAAGATTTAAGAAGGATATTGAATGTTTTTTAGATGAAGTGTTTAAGGAGTATGTTAGGAGTGACAAGATTGGATCGATTGAGAAATGAAATTGTGAGAGACAGAACTGGAGTAGTTGTGGAACTGAGCAAGCGTGTTGATAAGGGAGTACTCGGTTGGTTTGGACACATGGAGAGGATGGATGGGGAGCGAATGTTGAAGAGGATTTACAGAGCAGAAGTCAATGGAAGGAGACCAAGAGGAGGGCCGCGATTGACGTGGATGGATGGTGTTATGAGTGCACTGCAGGAAAGAGGTCTAAATATAATGGGAGCTAGAGCTCTTGTTGGTGAAAGGAAGGAGTGGAGAGGTGCTGTGAAAGGATAGTGGTATTGTGGACGCGTTCTTAAGGATGGGCTGGGCAGCCGTATGATGCAGCAGCGGTAAACCAGTGAAAGTTGTCGGGCCCTGCTGTTGAACAAAATAGTGTGTTGTGTCACCCTGACCCGAGTGACATGGCTGCTTTCTGATGTCCCATTTCATCTGGAGGGACGAAAGCATTACCAACTTAGGTGCCGAGGTGCCTAACTTGTTTGGGTGTTTGGGCAATTGGGTTGGCCGTGGTCCAAAAAGTTTTGTGTGTGTGTGTGTGTGTCTGTCCCTAACCCTAACCCATTTTTGGTAATTGAATTGTTACAGTTGTTGATCTCACAACACCCTGAACTTCCCTTAACAGCATCAAACAAGATTTGATTCCCTAAATAAGAGTACAATCTAATGGAAATGTACTGACCTCCATTGAAAGACATCATCCATAGCAGATGAGGATTTGAGCTGGTTCTTATCATCATCACTTGCCTGAAAAGATTAGAAACACATTTTTGCCCGCACGAGTTGTAAACGCTTTTTCTTGATGCATTCCTCATCTGTGATTATTTAGTTTGCTGGGGGCCGGTTGTGACCACAAAATGCTTTTCGTGCTCAACTCCCTGCGCTGTTTTCACCAGATGTGTTTCTTGTTTCAAAATGACTCATTTTCTTTTTGATGAAGCAGAGGCAATGTGCATTTAATAATGGACAACATACCAGAACAGAATACAACAAAAAATGCAAATTGCTGAATGAGTATCCTTGAACATTGTAAGGTCTATTTTTTTACAATGATTCGAAAGGTGAAATATTTGTCATTTGGCACTCAACCAAACATTGTTAAGCAAATAATTGGAGGGAATAATGTACAGAAAACAAATGACCATTGATACCATGACATTTTAATAAAAACTCACAATAATTAGAAACACATCCAGTGTGCAGCCTATCCTCCCCATACTGAACTATGTTCCGCTTAAAGTGTAATCTGAAGAATTATGAAGAAGCATAGCACGGTCAACATATTCAACCACACAAACAAAATAAATCAAAGCCCCCACTAGGTTCGAAAAAAAAAATCAATATGCAGGTCCTGATGTAACATCTGGAAGAATAAACCAATAGATTTAGGGAAACATGTGGTCGCGTTACTATATTTAAACCTGACGAAAACTCCACAGGATACTTGAAGGATGATTCTTGGTTTATCACCCACAGTGAATTAAAGGCCAGTGCTGGACTTTGAAGTTAAACTAATTAAACCCTTCCATGTATTTATCCATCAATTTTCTTGACCTCATAATTCAATAATTAACCTTTTTTGCAGATATTTTTATATTTTAAGAGGATGCAATTTACTAGCCTAAATAGTTTATGTTGCCCATATAAAAACACTGTTTGCAAAAGTTTGGCAAGCACCAAATTTCTTAATTCTTGGTTTTGAGCCCCTGGTAAGCAAGCATAAAAATATTTATTGGCTTTAATAGAAAGACCCAGAACTGTTTACCTCTCAAACGCACGTGGAACTTGTCTAAATTAAAATGACTGGCTGACTTGATCACAATTCCCTTTAAACCCCACAAAGTAAACGAGGTATCTTTTTGACCACATTCGAAAAGGACCGTGATTTAGCTATATCTGTAAAAATTGGCGATGATCTCTATCATCAGAAATTGGAGGCTTAATTCAAGTGTAAAGGTGTACGACTACTCGGACTTCAAAAGAGATTTTAAAGAAGCATAGTTTGCTCTTTTGGCATCATGACTGACTAATGTGATGCGATGTTATAGTTTCAACACCTGCAATTCCTGTTTACACCACTTAGCTCTAACAACAAATATCTCAGTGTATGCTCTCTGACTTTTTCTAAGCGTAAAACACATCAGAGAGATGTAGTGGGAAGAAAAGAGGTAGCAATAGCCTGGGCTACAGACAAGAGTCAGTGTCAGAGGAGGTGAAAAGTCCTACAGTTGAATGACCAACATGAATGTCCAAAAAACATCATAAATACAAATGTGCTTGGTACATTTCATAATGGAATACATTTCGTCAGCGTAATCTAGCATACAAATTTGGACTGTTTTGTGATTGTCCCAGCCACTTTGCAAATTACACGAATGGCGAAACTGTTCACGAAGAGCAGAACAAAATGAATATTTTGTCAATTCTTTTAAGATATATGTTATTTCCAGAAAACTAATGCAACTAAATAGGGTTGCAATGTTTAGTCCACATTATTGAAAACAATCACTAATAGAAATAGTCGACAATGAATTATATTGTCGACCAGGGCTCCATGATTATTCAAAATCTAATCATCCTTGCAATGTGACATCAAAGTGATCGAGTGATCGCAAGACCCCACAGGATTTATAGGTCCATGTTTGTTTTTTCTCCTTTGATATTTGAGTGATGAGTGTTTGGTACACCAGAATCGTCAAAGTTAAGGTTTTAACGGTACCGGACAATCAGAGGCAAGTTTTAACAGCACTAGCCAATAAAGGCGAGGCAAGGTTTGCAAGCACCACGCTATAACACACATCCACCGTATTCCTCAAAAAGCTTCCCAGAAGAGGGTGCGTTTTTTTTTCAAGGTTAAAGCATGTTACTTGATTAGGTAGTCACAAAAAACAAAACTGGTACAGAAAATGCATTTTTCTATTGAAATCGAAAATCATATAGAAATCGCAAAAATGCTCAGAAAAAATTGCAAATTTTCCAAAATCGTGCAGCACTATTGTCACTAGACACATTTTTCCTACAGTGTAAGGCATCGCTACGCAAATATAATCTCTGCTGAGAGTCACAAATGTGCAATAGCGGTTCTGTCACCAGTAGGCTTCCCCCAAGATTTTTCCATTCAAATGGAAGATTTTAAAGCCTTTTCAAGACCACATTCAATGACATTCAAAACCAAATCGCACCCAATCTGGCATACAGCCGAGGGAGGTGGGCGCCAAGTTGTGACGGAACCCCACGCCCGACTCTACCTGGCCACGACGGCGGGGACTTTAAAGCCCTGTCCCAAAGGAACGGGGAAGGTATTGCATCCCGGCGGCTGATGTTTGGTTTGAAAGGGCGGCCTGACCGCACTGGCACCAAAGGGTACCCTGGTCTCCAGCGGTAACAAACACGTTTGGGAACATTTACCCTGGATATGGCAATTAAAAAAGTTTGCAAAGCAGACCTCAGTGATTCATGAACATTTAAAAAGCACATCGGACAGTTGTACGAAACAGAGTCTGACTTGCCTCAGTCAGATTCAAGTATCATTTAAGCCAAAATGGTTTTGATGACATGCATTGGACCCGAACACGCAGGCCGGCCTGCCGTCACGCTCGGGATAGCCCTTACGCTAGGCGGCCGTCACTCCGCCCACTGGAACAAGTGAAGAGGGGCCCACCCTGAGCCTTTCTGCGCAGGCTGTACCGCTTTCCCGCTCAGGCTTAGAGCCCTACGTTCGGCGGCCATTACCTCGCTTACTAAGCCCAAGTAAAGCGCACGCCACCGCCCCGGTCACAAATTCACCAAGCGCATTTCGGCAAGAGTATCCTGCGGCCGTCACAGTGTTAGGATATGGATGCATTCACTAGGGACCTTAAGGGCTCTAGTTATGTGTCTGCAATGTGCCAATTTTTCGGCCCGTGCGTGGACTGAGTGTAGACCGGCTGGCATGGTTCCTTTTATTCTCGTTTTCCGTTCCTTCTCCCTTCCTTTTTCGTGATGTGACATAACGCTCAGGATGAACTTTTGGTTCCCACCAGACCGACATCGTACAAACAACAGGGTTAGCTCACACCCAGTGTTTATCCCACTATTAGCAGTTAGCAAATGAGCAGGAGGGTCCCGCCGCCGTCCGCCCGGCGCCGACCCTTCCCACCCCACCGTCCAGCCATCAGGGGTTTTTGTTGTTGGACCAGAACGGAACAGAACATATATTTCGCTATAAAAAAAGAGCTTTGAGCCTTATGCCAGAATATGCCTGACTATCGTATTTGAAATTAAATGCATGCAAAGAACCGTTTGATTCCAAAATGTTGGGAACCGTTAAGTTTTTTTGTTACACACTTTGCAGTTGACCACTGAATATACTTCACAAAATGCACATACTATTTGTTTTATTTACTGTTCTGATGCTGCTAATATCCCTGTTTATTTTGATTTACAATTTATTTGCCTGTCCCTAAAAAATGGATGTAGGTTTACATCCATGTTTCTTCCTGGAATCAATTTTTGTGATGTCATATCCAGTTCATTAAAATGCAGGAAAGCAAACATTAGTTGGAAATGGGTGAAAGAAAGAAAGAAACGAGAACCAAGGTTGGCGCCTATAAATTTGCTTCCGGACTGACTGACACACCCCGATATGTGTTTTTTTTTAACATCATTCATGGTTCATTGTCACATGAGTGTATGATTTAAGTTGCTTGTTGTTTAGGAAATAAAATGAAACCACAATCTTTAATGATATTGAATCGCAATTATCGAGAATCTGGATATAAATCGAATTGGCGACTTAGTATCGTGATACAATCGAATCGTGACCAAAGCAAATCGTCCATCCCCTATTAAATTATATTCAAAAACGTTTCAGGATTTGACTGCATTTTCACTCACAAATGTTGACTGGGTTGATCCAAAACAAATATATCGCCAGCTTGTGTATTTTAGACAAGATGTACACCAAATCTTAGCCAAATGACCGAGACCATACATTTTTTAATACAACAAGATTAGTTTCTGATGCATTTACCATGTACTTACAGTATTTACACTGACTTTTACAGACCAGTACGCTTTTGTTTTCCAACTCCAAGCAACCAGGCATGGATACCACAGTGTTAAAGAGTATATGTAACACGACCGCAATGTGGTTCGTAGTATCATGAATTGCCAAAACACAATGGCAAGTAAGTACTGCTAAAAGATGTACTGAGATCAGAAGTCGTGGTTTTTGCTCCTTCACTGCCAAAACCACTGAGCTTACCAACGTACAGCAGCCAAGACAAATGACAAAAATTGATATAAGACAGACACTGAGATCGCTGGCAGGAAATTACAGTGTCACTTGCCCATCTTTTTTGGTCTTCCAAAGGTAAAAGAAGCAAATCAAAAACGTGAATGTCAATGTTGCAAAACTTGAAGAAAATATTCTTCAATGTTTGACTAATCAGTCGCGTATATACTGATCAAAGCCAAACTGAATAGGAAATATTCAGTTGAAGGGTAAAATAGAGTAGCTATATATTAGTGTGTGTGTAAAACAAATTTTAAGGCCAAGAAACTTACCCAAGCCTTCAACTCTGCATTTCAATGAAATAAAAAAATTGAAAGATAATATATTTAAAAGTTTTGGTTACCACTTACCATTTCCACCCCTTGAGGGAAAGCTGTGCCCTCCCAGTCCTTCTTGGGGAATCGCTGAATAATCTTCCCGCATTCCTCTCCTGATCCTGACAAATTAAATGGGCAGAGATATGTAATCAATAGAAATAAATCAACAAAATAATTCTCAATTTTCAGACATCAAAGAGTCCCAGACATTAACTCCAATGTAAGCCATGACAACATGGAAAAAAATAGGATCATCTCAAACAGAAAAATCCCTTGATACTCAAAAAGTATTATATTTTCATATACAAATATAACGGCATACATTTTTTTCTGACAAAAGAGGTTTCATAAGTGGTTGTTACTTGGTAAAGACAATACACTATGCTATTTTTGGACTGCAAGGCCCTGTGACATCATGTAAAATCATGTTTATTTGTGTAGCCCTTAATCATAAAAGGTTTCTAAGAGCTGCACATGCCACCATTACAACATTCCCTGATCTGAAAACTACATGAGGGCAAGAAAAAAAAAATCAAAAACCTCTGGATGAGGAAAATGAAGAAACATTGAGAAGGGGGCACACATGGGGTAAGCTCCCATTCAAGATGAACAGGCTGCAATAGATGTTGCAAGGGAATCAGCAGACAATAAACAGCAATCATCAATATGAATTATCGGTAATAATAGAATGTCCAGTTGACAGCTTCCTGCCCAAAAATCTTGACCAATGCAGCAGGTTCTAGATGATGGCGTACGTCATCAGCACATTTATCAGTTGTAAGCAGAAGGGGATGAAAATAGTTTGCCTGCAGATAAACCATGCTAGTTTTGCTGGTTTTCCATCAGTGCATTTGGCACTGGACACATTCTCTGACACAATAAGTTGGTTAGCTCAGCAGGCATCTAGAATTATTGACATGCAAGCACAAGTTTGACCCTACCTAGCACCAGACACAGACATTACGTCCAATGACTAAGTATGGTGACATAAATCATACAGCAGCTTCAAACTTCTTCCTTTGAGTTCCAGTTAGGAAGTGACCAAGACGTCAGACATTGTATTTAAGTGTTTTACACAAACATAGATTGTTTTTAAATGTTGCTGAGAAAATAGAGGCTTGACCTTAGGCAGCTAAATTTGCTTCTGCCTTGGCAAACAACAAAGCCCCCACAATGTTCATATTGTTTCTCTTCTTGCGTTCCCTTTTTTAAAGGATTTTCATAACGGCTCTGAACTTCAGTGGCTCCCCCTTTTGCAACGCTACGTGACAAAGGCGTGTAGAGAAACTCCTTTTACTTTGCCTGCCTCAAGTAAGGCACATTTAACGCTTGTCTTTAAATAATTAAGCACAGCGACAAAATTTATGGGCAGTATTTTGGTACGCCCTCTGATCCGAACCAAAGAAGGTATTTATTTACATAAATCTAAAACACATTTTATGAGCAGGCCCGACTGCCCAAAATTTGCTCCACTATATGATGCAAACAAATGAAATCATTAATAACATACAATAAGCTTTTACAGATTTCTTATTACTTGAAACTACCAAACAATATTCAACAAAACAAAATTGCTTTCCTTTGTTTTGTTGATCATAAATTGTCAACAAATTTCGTTTGTATCTCCCACGTTGCATAGTTATTTGCTTTTTTTTATTGCAAACATTTATAAATCTTGAGCCATTTGCAAACCAAATTTATTTTCAAAAATATGTTTCCCATTCTATAGCGCGTCCACGGCACAGTTCTGAGGTCATGGGTTCAAATCCAAGCTACCAGCCTTCCTGTGCGGAGTTTACATGTTATCCCCATGCTTGTGTGGGTTTCCTCCGGGTACTCCGGTTTCCTCCCACATTCCAATAACATGCATGTCAGGATAATTTCTTGTTTCACAGTATAGTGCTTAGTCCAGCATCAAGCATCAAAACACAACGGATCAAGCGGAAGTCATTGTGACGATATGTCGTTGAATGCTCCAGCTCTTAATGTCTATGACTTGCTGTCACCAAGTGGTTGGGATCTACACCTCTGCTAAAAAGGATGACGTTCAACATGTATTTTGGCCTTTAATTGTTTGATTGGGTATCACATGTAAACTTTAACACACTCGAGCTGCAGTATCCTTATGTTGGCATTTGCGGGAAATTGTGGGAATAATATAATTCCAGTAAAGCAATAGTCTGACAGTTATTTGTATTACGAGTTCATCTAGTTAAAATCATATGCATGGAATACTTTGAGACAATTCAAGATCTAATTTTTGACCAAGGAGGAAAATAAATGGCGGGATTCTTCACATTCCATGAGGCGACTCTAGTATTAAAACAAGCTGCGCCTCCAATGGTACAACCCCTCGTCACCCGATATAAAAAGAACACCATTCGCAAGAATAATAGAAGCCAGGCTGAGAAGACACATGCTATTTTTAACATCCACTCACAAGATACACAGGATGAAGGCAAGTCTTAAAAAAAGCCAAAACCTTTTTTTAGAAAATGATATGATGTGTGATTTCCTCAAAACTAGATATCTACATTAAAATAAAGCATAAAAGGTGAGTGTCAAACAAATATTATCCATCAGAATAATTTACTTGATTTGCGTCATTCCAATTGGACTGTATACAATGTATATCCCATCCCTGGTCTAATCACTATTCACACAAAATTACAGAGATGCATTGCTAAATTGACTTAGCAATGTTTTATCAGTGATTAAACTAAATTGTTTTAACAATAAATGCACCACTTTGGGCAGTAGGTAAATTGTGTTTGAATTGAAAAATATATTATCAAGTTATTTTTCATAAAGTTGTATTGTATGATTATTTAAATCTTTGCTACTGCCATCGTTGGTCCAAAAAATGTTGACGCGTCAGCCTTTTTAAAAACTAAAATTGGGTTATTAGTTTAAAAAACAAAACTGCTCAATTTACAGATGTTCAGATGTGGTTGCGTACTCTTTTTCCCAGGTTGAATGACACTACACCAAAAAGGGAACATTATGTACATATAATTATATACACAACGGCCCTGATATATTTTTGAATAGATATATTTATAATTCAGCATTTAAATAAATGGTTAAATTAAAAGGCTCCCTGCAACAAACATGACTTTGATTTGCAGGGCCAAGATTAAATAAATATTGTCTGTTAGTGTTTAATCATATGAACAGGCTTAATGTGATGCTGAAGTGTGGTAATGGATGTTACTTGTTTTGACATCAGAATCAGTTTGACTTTAACTCTTAAAAAGAAACTCTTGCATTGTAGTCAGGATTCAAGTCAAAATCAAAATAAACTTCATTAAAAGGACAGTTTGCAAAAAATTACTGCCTAACAGTGATACAAAAAACTTTCAGCGACTAAAAAAAAACATTGATATGAATACAAAGCAAAAATACACGAACTATCATCCCAATGTTAATTTCTATAAAAACTCATAGGCAAAGACATTTGTATTTATTTTACAATGTGGAATCCCCACTTAGATGGGTGCCATGTTTGTCTAGCATCCTGCTGCCACGCTGTGCAGTGTAAAACTGGCCATTACTAGTACCAGACAACACAGTGCCATCTAGCGGTCAAATAATACACATTGGGGCTTTAAAAGAAAAAAAAATGCTCCATGAAAAATAAGTCATAACATGAATTTCTAAAGGTTGGTCACTTTGGAGTTTAACGATGCACATCAGGATAAAACACAAGCCAACAATTTGTTCTAGTGCGTCCAGTCCTGCCATGTCGGCATTTCAAAATGCCTTTGTTTTTAGTGCCTATAAAACAAACCAGATTAGGGGATTAAAATAACACAGACTCATAATACAAACTAAAACACAAGGGGGCACTACAAAATATGTCATTCACAATAAAAAAAAGCTTCCTTAATATCCTTTCTGCAAAACTAAACTTATGTGAGCAGAAAGAATGGAGTACCACGAAAACTTTTGAAATTCAGTGTAAACTGGAAGGACTTCACAAATAAGCGTTTTTTCCTGCGATGAATTAAAGGTGGGATGCGTCATTTGAGGTGTCCTTAAAAAGTTGAAAGTAGAATATTCTCCATTATTAAAGGTATTCCCAAAAATAATGTTTTTTTTCCAATTAGCCAGAGAACGTGTACTGTTCCATCCCCACAATTATGTAAATATGTTGCAAAATATTCCACGCGCCGGGGGACTCGAGGAATATAGTTGAATGAGCTGGTTTGGAAAGGAGAGAAAAGTAAAGAAGAGCAGGAGGAAAGGGGGGTGAGTGACTTTATGCTGTCACCACAGTGTTTTGTTAGCGTAACATGAAAATAGTGAGAGTAGACAAAAAGCCTTTTTCAAGTACAGTCCAAATCCCTACACAAACCCCCAAAAAGATGAAAAGATTTTATTAGGTTTATTTGAGCGCATCAGAGAAGTGCACGTACTTGCTCGCGCAACATAAGGAGCTTGATAAAGGATGCATTGATGACAATACCAGAATATGCATCAGCGAGTTAAAAAGTTCCAAATTCCATAAACACATTTGAAGCGGGCAATTTTACTTTTTGGGTGTCCCAAGCAAACTGACATCACCCAACAAGGAACAAAGGCTCCACCCCTGTTTGATGGCAGTACTTCAGTATTTTAACTGCAGTATCAGCCGGCAAGCCAGCGCCATTACACCGAAAAGACAGAAGCAATTACTGAAGGAGAAACATGACTTGACTTAACTCCATCCACCCCATGTTTGTTTTTTGTAAGATAACCAAAGGCACTCACTGGCTGTTGCCTAAATAATTTAATAAAAAGTTTTGAGCTATATTTACATAAATTCCTTGAGAGATGCGGCTAAGTGAAATAAGCTTTACATGACAAGCTATAAATATTAGCTCCCCACTGTTGACAAACAGTATCGTATTCAGCCTGCCATTCTTTGAACCGTCTTTAATTAATTCCCCCTCCGTTAAAGGTTTGTAGTGCTTAGTGATCAGTGTTGTGACTTCATAGCGCGTCTTTGTGGCATTTTCATTTGACTCGGAGGGTCTCGTGAAAAAACGCTGCAGTGTCGTTAAAACAGCTTTCAGTTGCTTCACTTTTTTACAGCTTTCTTTTCAGAAAGCTTTTTGTAGTTAGCACGTTTTGTCTGGCATTGCCTTTTGATATTATATTCTTTGGAAAACAGCCACAGTCTCTAGGCAAATTTGGCAGAGGGATTCGTTTGAAATTTTGGTGAAAAAAATACTCTCACAGTTCAGAGGACCTGGGTTCAAATTCCACATGTCCTGAAAGTAGCGTTCCTCAGAGTCAACTTTCCTTTCTTCATTTACAGTCACCATGTTGGAAATGGAGGGGGCAAAAATTCTCACAGAAAGCCAAGGGCATGGTGGCCAAAGGTTTACTACCATCATCTGGTGATTTTTTTTTTGTACAGATGAATTTATGTATTCTACTTATTCTTATTATCATTTTATACCGCGGTCAACATTACTGACGGGGCACATATTATCAATTTTGTGACAGAGGCCGCGGGCCACAAAAATTTTGATCACAGGTCATAACTGGCCCTCAGGCCAGAGTTTGGGCTTGCCCTTACTAGAGATTCCATTCCCACATCATGCCCACAGTTGAAACACCAATTTGAATATAAAATTGTGGTAGAAAGTGGAAGATTCTAATAGACTCCTAGCATCCTGGAAATATTATTGTAGTAGCATAGGTGGATTATTTTTGTAATAACGTCCTTGAAATAATATTGTAGTAGCATAGGTAGGGTATTTTTCTAATAACGTCCTTTAAGTCTGAATAAACATTAGTACTCAGACCAAAAAAGGATGATAAAAGGTCAAATGCTTTTTTTCCTAATGAAAGTACTTGTTTGTGAGTCTGCTGAGGGAGCCAGCAAGACATAACAAGCACTGTTTGAGATTCAAACAAAAGATCTGGTTCATGAGGCTTTGGGATCATAAAGTGGATCATGGACTCTGTGGCAACCAGAATACAAAGCACTCATTAACTTCGTCATATTCAATCAGATGCTTTCTTACATTGATTCTGCCCAACACTCTGCCAACATTAACAATGCTGCGAATTTGTCTTAGATGTTTAAAGAGAAGGGGAAACGCTGCAGGAGGGCGGTTATCGCGCAGCCCCACGGTGCAGAGGTTCAGTGTTCAAGTCCAGCTACTGCAGCCTCTCCGTGTGGAGTTTGCGTGGTCTCCCCCATGCCTGTGTAGGTTTCCTCCGGGCACTCTAGTTTACTCCCACATTCCATCCAAAGCATTCATTTCAGGTTAATTGGCCGATCCAAATTGTCCCTTAGTGTGAATGAGCAACTGAGTGTCTCTGTGTCCTTTGTGACTTGCTGGCAACCAGATCAAGGTGTCCCCTTCCCACTGCCCTAAGATGGCTGGGATGGGCTCCAGCACCCCCGTGACCCTACTGAGGATGAGCGTGCATATAATGGATAAATGGATGTTTTAAGAGAAATCTCACAATTCAGACCAGACCAGAAGAGACTGGATGAAAATCAGAGACAACATGTTCTGTTCTACTTCCTTTCAATCCATCCCACTTCAATTTCAGGGGTCGTGTTCCATATAAAATTATTCAAAACACAATTGTATATAGCCAGACAAACTAAGTGGCGCTGTGGTTCAAGGAATAGGACAGGTCATTCAGTAACCCAAGGGTCCCCCGTTTGATTTAGCACCCTCCTGGTCAAGTGTCGTGCTGTCCTTGGGAAAACATTTCACACACCTTGCTTTCAGTGCCACTTGTTCTAGTCCTCGGAAACTGTGGCTACATGTGTAGATTACCGCACCAAAGTGGGAGTGAATGAATAATGTATCCTCTGCAAAGTGTATTTTAGCATAAAATAAAACACTATAAAATCTAGTTTCTTATTAGTATTATTCTTGTCATGAAGTCCCAAGCCACAATAATTTCCTGGAAAGCCATAAAAGCCAACTAGATATCACACCTGCTTGGAAATAGGTGCATCTGCTTAGCATCACAATGTCTAACAGTGAAGTGGATACAAATCGATTCTAAAATGATACCCCTAATTGATCAGCATGACTCTATTCAGACTCCTTTAATGAAGCCAGGAACACGTTGTCTCATGAGAGTAAATAAAAATTCATTTGTGGCGACAGAGAGGACAAAGCTGGTGAAAGTCTTTTTACCCATTATGCAAACCGAGCGAGCTTTGGTGGCTAAAAGCTTTTACTGTTCTCATCCCATTATGAATACCACTGCCATACAAATCAAGATTTCTCAAACCTTAAGTATATTAAGAATTTGAACTAAAATATACCACGAATGATAACCATCCAAAATTGTTTATTATCAAATTTGATTTTACAACTATGGGTGAGCAGGCATCTCCCTTAAAGAGTAGGGTTGCAGGAGCACAATTTCCTTTGGTGTGTCTTGGACAAGTACAGCCTGGTGGCTCCCATCCCTCTCTACGCCACCGAATTTTTGCACCCTGTTTGATATCGGGGACCTTTCGCCCGTTATGCGAATGTGCAAACCACTACACTACGGAAACACCTTACAACTATACCCGTGAAAATAAATGTGTAAAAGATGATCATACAAATGATAACATCCCTTCTATTCTTTCATTAACAACCGAGGTTAAGTGAGCTCTATCTGAATTGCGGATTATGTTTGTCTCAGGTGAGTACCCTTAATACGAATTCCTGCACTCCTATTAGCAAATATATTGGCAGTTTGGATGAGTACCATAAATTCCGGACTATAAGCTGCTACTTTTTTCCCAAATGTTCAGCCCTGCGGCTTATTCAGTGAAGCGGGGATTTTGTATGATTTATTGTTCTATATTCTCTATCAATTATCCGTTATCGGTCAAATCTTAATACGCTACAAAGCCAAGGGGCCGAGACACTTGCTCTCAGCCAAGAGGCTGAGTCAAGGTCCTAGCCACAGAGCCAAGCAGCGATCAGTGCGAATGCACCGTTCCCGGAGGTACTGCAATACCGGGCCGATGCGTGGAGTGGACAGAGCAAGCTCTTATTCCATCTCCCGATTGCAAAAATCAATTGGAACTAAATGTTCACACAGAGTTCACAAATCCAATCTCGGCGGCAGCCAGTCATAGTCTACAATCTCATGGAAGTTCAAAACCCACAACAGTATACAAGTTCAGAACCACGGCTAACCGTGAATTTCGAAATCGCGGTGCGGCTTTTTTTAACAGCTACGCTTCATGCGTAACGAGCGTGTTAGGAGTAGCGTGGTGGTACCTTTCACAGGCACGGTTTGGGATGAAAGTTATATTATTATTAATAAAACTTTGAAAACTCTCTCGGTGTACCATATTTCTTTGTAAATATGTGTAACCATGTATAATATGTATTTGCAACTGTATATTTTTGTAATGTATTTATTTGAGAGACTTATTGTGATATGTTTTCTACCGTCAAATCAAAAAGAAGGGGCGGAGCAAACGCGGGCTGACGGGAAGTGGGGTGAAGCTAAGTTAAATCTGTTTGTTGTTGCAGCGGACAGTAGTGGATATTTATTTTTCCCACCCTTAACTTTGGAAATATTCATTTTTTTCATTGGATTACTTTTAACGGGACCCGGACTTTAAAGGTCTGCATTAAATTTTAACTACCGGTATCATTTTCCGTTCATGTTGCCGACTGCGGTGATTGCATGGTGTACTATATCTGTAGTCACGATCGCGGCACCTAAAGTCAGATTCGGGATAAACTTGTGACTGTGTTACATGATTCAATGTGGGCTCATGCGGCCTATATAGAGGTGCGGTTTGTGTAAGGGCAAAACCAGTAAAGCCCGTAAAATGTGGTGCGTGCGGCTTATAATCAGGTGTTCTATAGTCCGGATTTTACGGTATATATATATATATATATATATATATATATATATATATATATATATGAGAAAAACACTAAAGGTGCTTTTTTAAAAGTTTGTAATAAGTTTATTCATTTTGAAGTTTTAAGCATTATTTAACCTATCAGGATAGAACCTTCATGAATTCCTGTATGTATGTGGATGAATAAATCAAAGTGGACTTTCATTTTGTGACTACTAGTAGAAAAAAAAATAGATTCGTCTTTTCACATGTTGTAAAAACATTTCACATTAACATTTTATTTTGCCATCATTATCAGTTTAAGGGGTAAATATGTCATTTTAGAAAGTACAAAATGCTGTAAATACTAAGTATGCAAGATGTTTTAGTGCCATTAAGGTGCTTAGTGAATACAGCCATGCTTTATCCAACTCAAACATCGCTTCCAAGAACTACAAAAATTATGCTATTCATCCATCTATCCGTTCTCCACATGGCTTATCTTCAACCAGTGTCGCAGGGGTACTGCAGCCCATTTCAGCCGCCATTAAGCAGTGGACAGGGGACACATAGACCACCATTCACTTGTTCTGTCATAGCTAGTCATACCTGCTAATCAACCTTTGGAATATGTGATGAAACCGGAGTGCCCACAGAAAACCCACGCAGGCACAGAAACAATATACAAAATAAGCACAGGGAGGCAGATAGCTGAATTTGAAGCCAGGTCCTCTGAACTGTGAGAGAATCGTGCCCTGCTACCCATTCCTAAGTTATTGCGCCATAAAAACATACCTACTTCTTGGAGTCTCCAGTGCCTGGAGTATATCACACATAGTTCATACCACGACAACAAGGCACTCTTAAGCAGCCAGATTTGAACAAACTATCGGCAGTAAAGTCAGATATATTTTACTTATTATTACACCTCACCTTTCTTTCTCTGCCTCACATTTGTTAATTTAAAGCAATTCAAACTGGATTTGAATCTTTCTCCACAAATATGGAAGGAACACTTTTCCATTGATGTACCAACTGTAAAGAAATAAAGGAAGTGTGTTTAATTAAGCTGCTCCTCGAGCTAAAAAAAACTTGCTATTCAATAAAAACATACATTTAAACGGTAAGCTAAAGTACATGAGCTATCATATGAAAATGATTTCTATTAAATATGAAATAGGCCAAGAAATACGCATTCATTTTACATATCATAAGCCTCACCTAAAGGAAGTTGACCTGATTGTCCGCCTTCTTGTTGCTACAGATAACCAACAACCTCAAACCTCTGTGAAAGGCTGGGCAAAAATCATGAAGAAAAATTGTGCCCTTTGGTCACTTTGAGGCTCCAAAGTTTATTTTCTTCCCTGTGCTTTCTAGTACTGGTTTGTGGTTGCACGAAAAAATACAGCGACATCTCGAGGTCGATTAACACACACTGTCACTTTAAGAATGCATGGCTGTCGTTGAACGCTTTCTCTGAACAAGTGATGTGGGCTTCAGGCACAACAAGTGGAAACAGTGGGGGGTGGCTTCCTGTCCAAGCATATAACATTTGAGAGTGTATATGTGGGGAGAGGACTTGAAGCCTTTTCACACAGCTGCATACCGCAGGTTTTGTTGTAGGAATGGGAGTGGGGGAAAGGGGTTATCGTGCAGCTCTCTTCCACAAAGACAAACACATGACAACGAATCATCAAGCGCTTTTTGACATAAAGTAGGCAGGACCAAACCTGGCAACCAAATCTAATAAAACATGCATGTAGATCTGAACTGCCTGAATGGTGAACTTATTTGTGTCAAGAAAGATTTTAATTACAATGTGTTCGTTTTATGCAGCTTCTAAATTGCGGTGGGTATATAATAACTACAACCCCTTTTTTTCTTGACTGACACTCAGCAACCCAACTGCCACGAACAGGATGTGACTCAGTTTGGATTAATTTCTTAATTTTAATTTTAATTTTATTGATATTCTTGTTTTACAAACACGACAGTAGATAAATATAAAACCCTCAAGAGCACCCGAAGCCCCACAGGACAGCCGGCATCGTAGTGATGAGAAACTCCAAAGTGTCCCCAAACTCGCCTATTAGCATTTCGGCTAACCAGGAGCTAGCCTCCAAGCTATGTAGCATCAACAACATCCCACATTGAATGTTAGGTCGGCCATAAATCTCATTTTGAACACTTACCCGCTTTTTCATGATCGTATCCCACAACAACAAAATAGTCAGCCAACCGAGCCATGTCTGCCGTTTTTCCTGAGCAGCACCAACACAATTCAGCATTTTTCCTGCTTCCAAAGCACAGCCATTTTTGACAGAAGGGTCGTCAGAGCGCATGCGTAGACGACACATAGGAGTTATCCATGGGCGTGGGCCCCCCAAGTTTACAAACAGAAATGCCGTTTTGGCATTTAAGTTAAATAAGTCATGATGAATATTGTGTGTCAGTACGTCACCTAAAACCTTACAAAAATATTATTATTATTATTTTCAAATCATTAGTTTGAAAACATTCTACAATATTCCCCTGTTGGTGAGCTATTTTCATGTGGAAATTACTAATGACCACTGCACCATAAAATAACTGTTTACAATACTGCACATTCTTGGGACTACCCACTGGTCGTAAATTGACATGATGCCGTTTATTGGACACAACAGTAGTGGACCAAGGCCAGCAGGTTCTTCACTGCTGGCCAAAAATACCTGAATTATGTGATGTAATTATATTTTTGTTCATGAATACTTATCCAATCATTCCAAGGCATCTGTCAGCTTCCTTTCATTACTTTCCCTCTGGTTGCTCTGCTTCCAAATGTGTACTTTTATATTAAAGCATTTAACCAGGGGTAATTTTAGGTTCAGAGCTTTTGGGGATGCTAAGCACCCAGAGTGTCTGGCTGGTTAAACTTTTTTTTTTTTTCACTTAAAGGGATTTAGGATCATTCAACGCTGTCCAGGAGTGTCAACATGATACACTGGACCCTCCAGAGACTCCACCGCTATGCCACAAGTCACACTAGCCGAGCAAAAAGGGGGGGGGGAGCGGTGGTAGGAATCAAATGGACTGAACCATTTCAAACCAGTGGAGTATTTCCAACGATGCATAGCTCACTTTGTTTGTTTTGTTGTATTTATTTATTTCTATTTATTTTGTATCCAGCATGTTTTATCATGTGGAGCGGCGTTGGTTCAGGAGGTAGAGCGCTTGTCTTGCGATCAAGGGGTCTCAGGTTCAATTCCCGGCTCCTCCGTGTTATGTATTGAAGTTTCCTTGGGCAAGACACTGAATCCCTAATTCTTCCGATAGCAGGTAGTTGCCTTGGATGGCTGACACTGTCGGTGTGTAAAAGGGACATTGTAAAGCGCTTTGGGGGGGGTCTCCGTTGACTTGAAAAGTGCTGTATAAATTCAGACCATTTACATCATAAGGGAGAAAGAGTTTTAGAAATGCTATACTTATGAGCGGTTCTTGGGTGGAATATGTCAGTACTTGATCAACCCCAGAAACGGGCTAGTTACGCCCATGCATTTAACCAATCACATTTCATCCATTACTTGTTACCAGGGTCAGTAATCTGCCTGGAGGCCTTCACACACATCTCTGAAGGCCATGAGGCATATCATCAGTATTCGATAAAGCTGTTGGTTTAGCCAATCATATTCCAAGTTGGAGAGTCACCGCCTGCTAGCGGACCTTGGGAAACATCAGCGGTCCAAAAACTATAATTGGTAAGAGGGCAGTAACAGAGTTATCACAATGAAAACGTGAAGAAAAAAAAAATCCTGTTTCCATTGATTCTGTCAAACTAACTTTTTCCAGCCCTAAATCGAATAAAAACTTAGGTTAGAAATATGACAGGACAGGCTCAACCTTTAGCATTAGATTTGATGGTGATAGAAAATAACTTTTTAATAGAACTGAAACGCCCAGGAATTCTGTACGACAGAGGTGGTGAAATCTTCTCGAGGAAAGAAAGGAGGAAGGATTTTGTGCACGAATAAGAATAATTCCCGGTGGAAGAAATGTGTCTATAATCCGAAATAAGAGTGCAATTTCATGAGTTAATTTTTTATGCTTGTTTTATATGTGTCACAGCTGCGGCCAGGGCCGAAGTGGGGCCCCATTTCAGAAATTTGAATGAATGGAACAGCAGCAAGCTCTTATGGTGCATTTTGTGGAAAAAATTCAGGTATATGTTGATAAGTTAGCAGAAAACCCTTTACCATTCAAATTCAAGCGAAAATTAGGTAAAAATTCGGATATAGTTTACGCTTCGGTTCCATATCCATTAACTGCATGGGTTTTCGGGGCACCATTGAGGACGCAACTCTGGTCCCTGGTCTGTTATCGGGCCTGATTTTTTTTCCAGTCTTCCTGTCCTCCCGCCCCCCCGGACTGTGCCCTGGAGAATAATCTTGTGACGTCACCATACCCTGAAGTTTCCGTCTGCGCACAGTTTCAACTTTTTCTTCATATGGTCCAATGTGCCCTCGGTTGGTGTTGCAAACCGTTCCGTTTGTCACATGGGTTAAGTAGCTCACACCTAGAAGTTTCCTGTTTCATTGTAACTCCATGGCCTGGATTTACTTTTTAAGGACATAGATGAAAACATATTTACCTATGTACAGTATTATTAATTTGAAATCAAAATTCAATTTGCCTTCCTAACAGATTGTTACGTTTTACACTAAACCCAATCTCTTCACAAATTGTAAGTAAGCAACTTAAAACATCAAATTTATCCTAAGCAAAGCACTGGTCACTGCAACTTCGTTGATATCATTGTCTTTAGACATAAGAATTTAATATTCAGTGTAAATCAGCATGAGGGCCTCCAAAATTTCGTGAGAATATGAACTTCTTAGCCTATTTTTTACACATTTTAAAGCAGGAAAGCTCTGCTTAAATGCAACCTGAGTACAGGAAAGGTTAACAGGAACTTATATACCAGCCCAATGACATTGTTGGTATCCATGAGGAGGTTATATTATGAGAGGACCTGCGGTTTTGTTTTTTTTTTCCCTTTTTTTTTCTTTTTGTTTCTTTTTCCCAAACTTTTTGCTTCTAATTTTCTAGCATTTTTCCTCTTTTTATTATTTTGTCCTACTTTCCTTCCTTTTTCTCATTTTCCCTGTATTCTTTTGATTCTTTGAGCCTTTTTTTTATTTTTACTTCCTTTGTTATTGTTTCTTCATTTTTTTTCTTTTTTCCTTTTTTTCCTTCTGTTGTTTCTTTTTTCATTGTTGTCTTTTTTAGCTTTATTTGTCCCCTGAAAGTAATTTTGAGCATTCTTTTAAATATATGGATAAAAGCAACAAAAACATTCTAAAGAGGCTTTTAGGAATCGAGGCCGAAAAAGCCGCTTTTCGAAAAAGACACGGAATTCCCTTCACTGCGAGCTACCAGGTGAAGGAATTTAACCACTAAATTCTGCAAAAATTAAGCACGACACACAACATGGGACACACAGATTCCAAGCAAAAAGTGCTTGATGAATGAAATGAATGATAACAGTCCTTATTTTAACAAGATTATTTTTCTTTTCCTGGCTTTAACGGCTCCAACCTTCCGGCTCTCCATGATACCTGACTCTTATCATTGGCGCTGTTCTGTGTTAATTTTACCTCTACAAAAAAAAGAGTGGTTGTGGGACAAACCGACTTAAAATGTGAAGGTGATAATTCCCCCAGAAGGTAAAACTCACCTCATCTGCTATGATGGTGGGGTTGTGCTTAATGCTGCCAAATAGCTGCGAAATAAGGTTATATAGAAACAGATACATTTTAAAATTATTTTACTCATCCAGCCCAAACGCCACCTTGACATGAGCCCGCCCTTCGGAAAATATCCGGTTCTTTACAATTAGTTACTCCGGCATAACTGTGGCTCCAGTAAAAGTTTTATAGCCATGAAATATTTATCAAGGGGTAGATTGTTTCAGATGTAACACTACCGAAGGCATTGGTGTGAAATGTTTGGCCTGCCACTGATTGGATGTAATGTGTATAAAAATTTATTGAACCTTTCCATAACTTCATTATCCAGTTTAAGGTTAATGCACCAGACATAGACTTCCCTTAAATTACCCTTTTAGGATGCCATAGTTGTTTCCAAATTTGCAAGATTGCAGAAACTGCACTAGTGTACGGTTGTGTATTGGTACTCACAATGACAAAGTAATATATGGACCTGTATTGTAATCTGGTATAGGCTTTTAAGTAATTTAATACTAGGGACCTAACTTGCAATATGCACAACCACTGCAAAGTCATTTTTTGGGCATGCAAAATGATTTGTATTTAACCACATAGAGTGGAGAAAATGCTTTATAGAGGGACTGAAAAAAACATTTCATTCTACATCGTGAAGTGAAAACATCATAAGGTGGGGTTAATTGTATCCTGGTACCTATTTGACCAAAAACAATCCCAGGGCCATCTTGCTACTTGCTGTCCAAAATGTTGCCCATTTAATATGACATCACAGTTCTCAAGCCTCAGGCATTGGCAAATAATGTCACTTTTTCGGCTAAAACGTGGTTGGTCATTTCCTGAGCACTGTGCAACCTTGACATCGTTTGCAGTAGAGAGCAAGTCACAAGCAATGGAATAAAACAGGTGGATTCTGCTTTTTCATCACTGACCACAGAACATTAGACCTGCTGATTCCAATGTTTGTCGATCATCTTTTATTTATTTTTTTAATTAAAGGTCCTGTCCAGAATTAGAAAATGTTCTACTTGCTGATGATATCTTCTGTCTTAAACAATCATTCCAGTCTCTGTCAACCTGCTTGTGAGGCCTGTATAAGTATGGGCATTTTAGACGCTCTCAACTCTTTTCATCTTTTTTGGAGGGTTTTAGTTACCGTTTGGACTTTATTTAAAACTGTCATTTTCTTACTTTCACCATTTTCATGCTACACCAGGGGTGTCAAAGTACAACCATGAACTCACTCAGTCTCCAACCCCGCCTCTTTTCTTCCTGCCTAATGTCTTATAAAGGCTCAGTTGGACACTGTTAACATATACCTAATAGAGAGATTATTCTACTTTCTAATTTCAAAGGCACCTCAAACAACACACCCTACCAATAAAACATACAATATGCCTTCAATTTGATTGTTTTGTTTTTTCATAAAAAGATACAAGATCAAATAGTTATTTTATCTGCACAGGCAGCTGTTATTTCAAATGTAAATTAAAACATAGTTTTTTATCTTATCACAACAGCAGACTGGTTGATTTATTTCAGACCAATGAGGGGGGATAGGAGTTTGGAGGAAAATATGATTCCATCTTATAAGGGCTCAGCAAATCACCAATTTCTCAAAATTAACAAAATGTAAATTGACAGGCTGGTAAATGAGTGCACCACTGATAATGTGTAATTACATGACATGTTTTAAAAAAACAGGGATATTTAACCTATTTTATTACATTCAGTGACAACTAACGCCATCTTATATGGTCTTATATGGACCACGACTTTAGCATTTTGCACATGCTTGTGGTAAATACCATGTTAAATGAAAGGAAAAAATTGTCTCAAACTTAATTGAAGCTGACAAAATTAAAAACAGCAAGAACCGAGTTAAGTACACTATGTACTATCATCTTCGATCGTTCTTTGACTTTTTGTTTTTCCTTTTCTTTGTACAGCCTCCATTAAGAAAAAAACCCACGCGGAAACATTGTTGAACTTGAGCCAAAATAAATAGGAAATTCACGGTGGGTGTTTCATGTACTTTTGATTATTACACAAGAATGATATAAAACACTCCATAGAAAACATGTTTTATAGTTAATCAATTAAACTCATGTATCATCCATCAAAATTCCGCCCCTGAGTGCCACGCACAGTTTTTCCTGACATTCACAACGTAGCATGGGCTTCATACCGGAACTGGCAGGATAGTTTGAGACAAAACATGTCACTAATCCTACCATTGCCAAAAGGAGTCTTTATTAGGACTCCACGAAAAAAAATGTCGGTTTACTGTCATACTTTCAAAATTCAAATTGTTGACTTCCTGTAAATGGATCACTTGGGGCATCTGTCTGTACGGGTTTACTACACATGTGTTCGGGTTTTATGTGTTGCCTTGAGTTTCAAACAGGGTCGAATCGAGTCATAAATATTAAACACTGAATAGCTAGCAGAGCTTTCCCCGTTTCAAATATTCAAGCGATTTCAATTTATTGCTGTACTTATTTATAGCAGTTTGGGTTACTAATAAAGTATCTATCTATCTATCTATCTATCTAATGGAATGTCGTGTGACTTTACACCAAATTACGAAAACATGTCACAACACATTTATTTTGCCATTCAAAACTGAATGGAAAATTCAAAACTGAATGCAATTTAATCAGATTATAGAATTTATGTGATGATGAATTGAATACTAATTCGTGGCATTTAAGGTGCTGTATTATTTTTTTTAAATGACAAATGATTATCTTGAATTACATATCTCTCTTAATAAATAGAAATAGATAAACACAGGAAAGCATCAGTACTATATTTTTAATCAAGCATTTTGTGTTTTATTTATTATCAACAACTTCATTATTTTGAATATATGTATGAAAACATACATTTTTCTCAGTTTTTTATGATTCTGAGGTTTTCACATAGGTTTCACTTTGCAATATTAAATAATTTGCATCTCAAGTTTTATTTTTGTCAATAATTATATTTTCATATTTTTGCCGATTGATTTCCTTATTTTATTTTTTGTTTCACATTTTTGCATAATTTTAAGGTTCATATCATATAGTATTTATATTTTAATGAAATACATTTCAAGTTTTTTCGTTATAAATGTCCTTTTTTTAAGTTTGAGTTTTTCAGATAATAAGTTTCAGTCTTCAGAACAATTTTGAACTATAATGTTTACTTTAATAATGCTCACTTCTGTTGTTAGTGAATTCCTGTGGGTAAACCTGTAGCTAAATGATTTGCCAAGTCTTTCCTGAAAACAACAAAGCTTTGTAATTATTCATAACAGGTCTTGACTGGACCAATATTGTTCAAGCCAATTTTTTTTCAACTCAATATATTCTAGGCCTATAGTAAAATTCCACCCTGGTATTTGCATGGTAAAATGAATTAAGGGGTAAGAGTTATTGACCTTGGACAAACAAATATCTTGAGTGTATTGTAATTACTGTCAGGTTTATTTGCTTTATGTAATGAACTTGAGCTGTGCTTTTTTCACAAAAAGAAATCCTCAAATTCATCAAACTGACATGGAACTTCACTGTGTCAGGGAGAGATGCGGAGAAGAAAAACTGAAAACATTTCGTAAATTTGACATGTGCAACTTTGGACCCTGTCTTCAAATCATATTTCAATGATAAAAAGTTGCATTTCCTTTTATGGAGTCATTGTAGAAAATATGTGTTTTTCTTTTAATATATTATAACACCACGCAAATAGTCACAGTGTTTCTTCTTTTTTGTACCATTGTGTGCATGTGTGAGTAAGTGTGTGTGTGTGTGTGTGTGTTGGGGTGGATGAGAGACAGTCAATGAGCCCCTCCCACCTTGTGTATAAAAGGACTCCCCTGTCTAGTGTGTAGCTATTAGCAGAGTGACACAGCTGCCTCACAGGACCAGTGGCAATATTCTCCAAACCTGTGGAATACGCATTTGTTCATCTGACCAGAAAAAAGAGCTTTGTCACCCACTTGAGAATAACAGGTACGTTTATTTCTATAAGCACCTTCTCACAAATCGCTCTTCTGCCGGCGGATGGCTTTATCCTTGCTCTTTTGAGGTCAAGGCGCAAGTGTATAGACAAGGACAGGCTATCTGTCTGATTATATAAGCAATTGGGGCTCAGCTTTTAAAAAGTGTACGTCTGCAGATGAACCTATTCCAAGGTGTAGAACACCTGTTGCATTTTATTACAAACCAGTTTAAGCAACACATACATTATGCACTATTACTCTCATTACCCTATAACTACACTATTTGTGCAACAATTCTATTTTTGTGTGTTCTGTTGAGGGACAGTGTCCTTCACATTTCTGGCCAGGGGCCCGAAGCATGGTTGTAGGTTTACTCAACACAGGAAAATGTGACCTGCGGCTAACTTCTCAAATAAATGAATGATCAGTTCAAATAAGTCAGCTTTTGGACTCTTGTGCAACCATTGAAGTTTACACGCATACTGTATAAGATGGATTAGCGCACAATTTGGCCCGGTTTTAAAAGTTAAATCGCAATGTTTGTTTGCAAATAACTAACTTGATGTTTTCATGCTATCGCAGGACGAAAAATGAAACTCATCATCCAGGCCTTCCTCTATTGCTGCCTGGTGGCCACAGCGGTGCATTGTGTAGAGCTTGAAGTGAATCCCAAGTTAAAAAAGAGGTGAGTTGAACTTAACTGTCGAGACAACACTTCTCAGAATGATGATCGGCCTTAAGACTCTAATGGATTTTTGCCTCCCTCATTTAGGCTCAGTATATGGCTCGAGAGCAGACTCAGACGAAATCTGGACGCCAAGACTACAATTGCTGAGCACTATGTCCAGCAGGAGGAGATCAGGGATACTATGCCGCAGCGTGCTAGGTATATACAGTACTTTGAACTGAAGTGCATTTCTCCCCGAAAAATACGCATTTTGAATAACCAACCTTTGTCCCCATACCAGCACTGAGACCAATGTGCGAACTAAGAGATCCAAAAATTCTGCGAACCAGTCAAGAAGACAGGGCTGCTACCTGGGGACCTGCTCGGTGCACGACCTGGCACACCGCTTGCACCTGCTCAATAACACGCTGAAGATCGGCAGCGCCCCCCACATCAAGATCAGCCCACAAGGCTACGGCCGCAGGCGTCGCTCTTTGCCAGATCGTGTACTGGCGCTGAGACTGGAGAATAATGGGCTCAGGGCAGCTTGGCGCACCACCGGTACCCAAATTCATAAGCTTGAGGCTCTGATCAGGCAAACATGAATGGAAGTCTGCAAGAATGAAAAACAAAAGCCAAGGGAGTGGAAACATTGGCTGAAATGTTCTGAAATTCTCTGAGTGATTCGCCAGCATTTTTCCGGTTCTGGGGACCAGGTCAAAGAAAGCCTGGCTGCACTGAGTTTCTAATAGGACTGAGCCTTGCTGCCGTTCGGTGCCAAAGCCAAGCGAACAACTAAAACACTGGATGAAACAGAGGGGAGATACTGCAGGTGCTGCTTTCAGCCTGGCAGGGTGCATGCCCAAGATGGTTTGCTTATTGTCCATGTGAGTGGACCCAAAGTGCCAATGCTCACAATTCCACTTTGCTAAGTGCTATCCTGCATGGATAAAAAAACAAAACTATGAGCACTTTCCCATGTGGACACTTAAAGAGGGTTCGGGAGAAGATGATGTGCATTACGCCAAACACAAGGATTGACACTCTCAGCCTACATCAATTTTTTGGCACTGTACAAAGGAAAAAAATACCTTCGGTCCTGTAAGTTATGTACCAGTCCACAATGGATTGAATTATACTTGAAGTAGTCATTTGTACAAAATCACGTGCAATCTAGATATATTTTTATTGGAGATACTGTATATGTATATAGGAATTCATTTATTTAATATTATATAAAAGTTACATTCAAACACAAAGAGCTATTTTTGTACAGAAAGAGCTATAAGATATTTGGGCATTGTATTTAGTGGTAATAGGATAACCGTTTTATTTTATATATTATATATTTTTAAATGTGTTTTTTAATTTTATTTGTGTTAAATATATTTTATTGTCATGTAATAAATTTCGCATACAAAACCTTGACCTTGTCCAGACTTCCTTTTGCTCCCAGCCACCGTAAATTCCAGCACAAGTGGCGCGGTCTATTGTCTCCAGAAAAATAGTAAAAAAAAAAACAAGACAGGCAGCACCTGGTGTCTGTTAAATGATTGCAGGCTCTTGTTCGAATCCCCCCTCGATGCATTCCCTCCTCTTTGACCTCCCACCTCCACAGCCCTGTCTTCAAGAAAGGGCAGACGGGGTCCGGGGCGCATTCCTGCTTGATTTCGGCTTATATTTGTCGACTGAGCCAAGTCAGAGCCAGCCAAGAAGCTGAGCTTTGGGGTTTATCTGTTTTCATAGGGAAAAGATGGTTGGGCCTGAAGTGCAAGGATCTAGTGATGCGATCAAGGTTAGATGTGGGCTAGCAATCCAGACGAAGCAAAGTGATGGTCTTTCCGCTAATATTCAAGCAGTTAAAAAGGGACCACAAGACTGCAGATTTCATTTATGATCAGCTCTCACTTATCTGTAGCACCATCAAGCCGCAAGGAAGACAATGATAACCTATGCTTATAAACAGGGTTGGGTAGGGTTACTTTAACTGGATTACTATCAATTACTTTTGGATTACTCCAATAGCAAATATGCTAATGAAAGACAAAATAAACTAAATATGAATAAAATTATGACTCACAACACGTGGTAAGCTTTCCTCTCCTGGCTTTGATCTCTTTGATCTCCGGCAAAACTAACATAAAATGCGACAGAAACAAAATGAAAATAAATCCAAACAGCTTGCCACCATAATTTTTGCCGTTCCATGTATTCTGTTACTCCCCAAGCCTGCACAAAATTTAGTATTTTTATTCATATTTAGTTTCTTTTGTCTTTTATTAGTATATTTGGTATTGGCGTAATCCAAAAGTAATTGAAAGTAATCAAGTTAAAGTAACCCTTCCCAACCTTAATTATAAAACATGCTAAAACTCAAGAAAGTACAGTTACACTGAAGACATAATTTTCTGTGAAATTATGACTTTTGTAAAAGGATGTCTGTATAGTACTTCATGATATCCTATGCTGTTAACAGCACGGCAACCTCAATGATCGACCAATCCAGATCTTTTACATATTGGATCATTTCTGTCGCAGAGCACACAGTGCTAGCCCATTTCAATATTTAAAATAAAGGGCATCATTGTCTAAATATTTAAATTTGAGAAAATGAAGTGATTTCATTTGTGCTTACGTTTTGTTTTATTTTAGCATTAAAATGGTAAGGGAGGAAAATTACTATTTCAAAGGCACTCCGAACACCAACCCCCCCGAAAAAAAAAGAGTTAATTCGAGCGTGTCTAAGAAATGGATGTACTTGTATACACCACACAAGCAGCTTGTCAAAGGCTGAAATGATGACTTAAGCTAGTTGATGGATTCAGTGAGTGGAAGACGGACAGCACCTTTAATAAAATTTGTAGTTTTTAAAGGCAATGGAAAAGTTTTTAGCACCAGTAAATTATAGTATCTTGTCATATCATATTATATCATATCAGACCATATCATTTCATATCATATAGTATTTATATTATAATACAAAATCGTATCGCAGACAAAATACCATAGCAAAGCATAGCAGAGTAAGCATGTAGTATCATATCACATCGTGAGGTACCATATCGACATCTTTGTTTTAAATAAAAATATATTTCCTCACATATAACTTTTAGTAGAGTCGTAGCAAAAATCAAATATGCATTTATACTTACTATCGTTGAAATTAATACGTACTTTCAGACACAATATGCAAAACTGTCTCTCACTACTTTCAATATTATAGAATGAGAAAGAGTTTCTTGTTGTATTATTTTATAATAACAATAAAGGCCATACATTCATTCATTATATGTTTTACATTATTTTCAAAAAAATATGTGTCTCCCCTCTCCTGTAAAAGAAAATGGTAAAACAAAACGTTTTTTCTAGCCGAGAACTTGAACTTGTAAGTGAATAATATTGTGTATACAAATGCATAGGATTCCATTACAACGCATTAGCCAGCCATAAATGACAATAAATCGGATAAAACTCTGATATATCATTCATAAAAAGCACACATGGCCCCGGTAATCAATCATGGCAACCCCGTGAGGTCATGCAGAAAGTAAGAACGTGCGATCGCAGCTCAGGCAGTCATTAGTGTGGGGTCAAATGAACACGATTGATATCTTCTAATAAGAGCCTGTTAGGGATTTTTAAGATCAGATGTGAAGGTTAAGCATTCAATACTCTTGATCAACATCATTTATCACATTTAGGGTCAGGAATCTGCATCCCATCCCAGCCCACGGACCTGTCAACGATTGTAGGTCAAACTATGGCCCGCCTACACTTTTGGTCCAGCCTCCTGAACAATACTAGAAAGCATGTTGACACTCATTTTTTTTACCTTAAAAGAACTTAAAAGTCGGGTTACATTCTTTTGATTCAATCCTGGGTCACGGCGGTCAGAGCGCTGAACTCTTACCACTGGACTACCAGTAATATAGATAACATTTGAAAAGGCATTATGTTTTATCTATTATCACACTATTTTTAGATGCAGTACAAGAGACAAATGTTTATTCTTTTGTGAATTTGACATGTTACAATGACAATAAACTTGTCACTTACATTGCTTAGAGATAACGGATAGAATGGAATTTATTTTCTTTGTCACATGTGAAACATAAAACGAAATTAACATTGGTCTCTGGTACAGTGATAAACAATGTGATAATGAGATAAAATCTACTACCTTTTCATAACTTATCTATACCACTGGTCGCCCAGTGGTCTGACATCTAAGCTGAACTGTCATAAAAACACGTAGTGTTATCATTTATTTTCTGAATTTTGTTCTGGGAAGAATCCAGAAGGGTTATTTGATATTGGCTTCGTGAAAAACAGTATGTTTACACCTCGGCAACCTTTCAATCGTTACACTTTTCCATTATAACTTGAATTAACCTCTTCTCCTCATCAAAGAAGGGAAAAATTATGTGGCCCTCCGAGCAAAATATCAAATGTTTTCATCAGTAATCCAAACTTTCAAGCATCAAACTGACAGATTTCAATGGAAAATATTTTAGAATTTAACACAATGACAAGATTTTAACCTCCATTATACCTTAAACCTACATGTGCTAATCACACTACAGCTATTAAAAGTTGACTTTTTGTTGATTTCAAGAACAATTGATTTCACGAATGTTCCAACATGGAAGTGTCACGGTACGTGACCTATATAGAACTACAATTATTCATTATCTATTGCCATCTAGTGTATGAAAACAGTTACAACTCCAACTTGCCATCTGTGAGGATGGCCGTAGCTTCTATTCAGCACCAATTAAAACCGGCCTTATTTTTGCCTGATTTTTATTGACAATTTATTGAAAAACACGATTCTGCTGTCGTTTTAGTTTTTACTGATATCAGTTTACATTGCAACCACTTCAGGGTGTCCCCTGCAAACTGCCCGAAGATGGCTGGGCTTCAGCACCCTGAGCCCTTAAACACAAAAAATCTTAAAGGACAGCACAGACCACCATTACAACATCCCTAGATCTGAAATCTTTATAAGGGCAAGAAAAAACAAAACACTTAAGGGTGAGAATTATAAGAAACTTTGACAAGGGTCGCATATGAGTTAATCCCGCTTCCAAGATGACCACGCTGCATTGGCTGTTGCAAAGGCATCAACAGACAATACACAGTCATCATCAATATAAATATATGTAATAACATTATTGCCCAGTTCACAGTTTTCTGCCCCAACATCTCAAACAACGCAGCCAGTTCTGGATGATGGCGCACATTACATCAGGACCAAGTGCCAGTACGTTGTCTCGAAATGCATGCACTATTTTAAAACCAGGCTCATCCTTCACCCTCAAGAACATGAAGACAATAGTATGAGGCCAACATCAAACATAAGCTATATTATATAAGTTTGTCTTAAGCATAGATTTAAACATTTCCACTGAGGTTGCAAGAGCGTATTTCAGAGGGCAGAGAATTCCACAGCACTGTGGCCCAAACCTTTGGATTTCTTCTTGGCTCAATCACTAGTAGACCAGCATTTTCCAGGCAAAGGCTTCAAGCGGGAACATAGGGGGCAATTAAATCAGAGAGATACGAGGGCGCAAGTCCATGCAAAATTTTGTATGTAACCAACAGAACTTTACAAATAACATCTTAAACTGATAGTGCTAGTGCAGGTCAGCTAAAATCGGGGTGATCAAACTTACTTGTCCTAGTTAGAAGCCTCGCTGTCGCATTTTATACCACCTGCAAACTTTTGATCCTAGACCTTGGGAGACCAGAGAGTAGTACATAACAGTAATCAAGACAGAAGGTAACAAATGCATAAATTAAGATCTCAGCATCAGACTGGGACAGCATAGGGCAAATCTTGAACGAAAAAGATTTTCACTATTTCCACACATCGAACATGAATGAACAGTGACCTCAAACATGCGTGTAAGTCTGAGCCATGATTAGACTAATTTAACCTGGATGTGGCCTAGTCACTGTACTGTAATTGTGCTCCGTTGCCATAAATTCCGTAAGCCAATGAGCTGATGATGTCATTGCTCTGATCACAGGTCAGAGACGCCGTGTGCAGGTCATTGTGCACATCAAACCAAAGAGAAAAATCCAGCTTGAGTAACTGATATGTCGGACTGATAATACATCATCTTAAACTGAGCTCTGCTCAAGGAAAGGGAGGGCAAGTGCGTGATTGGTTGGGCTGACTCGAAGGCCATTAAGGTGATACAGGCGGCTCAATGGCGGTACTTTAAAGCCAACTCTAAAAGTACACTGATAACCTGGACTGAGAGGATTAGCACCATAATCTAAACACTGCTTGGCTAAAATAAGTACTTCACTGTGGGCCTTTGGTTTCTTACAGCTCCACCAAATCCATGACGTCCTGCATAATTTGATTTAATGTATCCATTTTTTCTTTTTTTTTCATTCAGCTCCTCCAAAAGGGTCGAGTGGACATTTCCACTGTACTTTGTTTAATTTTTTTCTCCAAGTTTAGGTTCCGGTTTTCCGGACCCTCCTTTCAAGAGTGATTTTCCGCCTTTTCATATTTCCTCAAGTTTCTTTTTGACACACTGATGACCCATTTTGACTTTGCACATGTGAATTTGCAGCCATTTTTCTGTAGCTCATTGGTGCCAGGAAAACTTCAAAGAAGTGCTCGTTTTCAGCGCTCATTTTGGCCGACCTTTCTTCTCATAACTTTTAAAAAAGACAAACACGCAGAGGAAGAAAAGCCGTTCCTCTTCGAAGTCATTGTCAAAGAAAAATGAAATACTGTAACACAATTTGAAAATGACGACAATGTTCAATTAAATAATTCTTGAGGTGTTTTCATATATATATTTTTTTATTTGTTTAAGGAGACCTCCTTGGATCTGTCACGGGTGCCCATTGGGTTCACTTGGCCCCGCCCGTTTGGCACCAGCTGCGGCTCTGTGCCTGATTGGCTTCCCTCCTATTTAAGCTCAGTGCTCTCACTCACCCCCTAGTCAGTCCGCCAACAAACTTCTGCACCCGCAAAACGTGTTTTTTGACTCTGTCCGGTATCCTTCCTGTGTATCCTGTCCGGTATCAATCCCGTCCATCTCGTCCTGTTTGATATCTGACTCCAGTCCCCAGTGTCTGGTATCGATCCCATCTGTCCCATCCTGTCTGATATCTGACTCCAGTCTCAAGTATCAAGTATCGATCCCGTCTATCTCGTCCTGTTTGATATCTGACTCCAGTCTCCAGTGTCTGGTATCAATCCTGTCTGTCTCGTGCTGTCTGATATCTTGCTACGGTTTCCGGTATCCGGTATCGATTCCGCCTGTCTCATCTTGTCCGATATCTTGCGCCAGTCTCCAATATCTGGTGTCAATCCCGTCAGTCTCATCCTGTCTGATATCTGAATGCAGTCTCCAGTATCCGGTATCAATCACGTCTGTCTCGTCCTGTCTGATATCTGACTCCAGTCTCCAGTGTCTGGTATCGATCCCGTCTGTCTCGTCCTGTCTGATATCTTGCAACAGTCTCCGGTATCCGGTATCAATCCCGTCTATCTCGTCCTGTCTGATATCTGAATCCAGTCTCCAGTATCCGGTATCGATCCCGTCTGTCCCGTCCTGTCCTTTTTCTGCTAGTGTATCTTGTATCGATCCTGTCTGTCGCGTCTTGTCCGGTATCGAACCCGTCTGTCCGGTATCTGTCCGTGTATCTGGTATTGATCTTGTCTGCCTCTTGCTTCCTGTCTTTCCATGCCGGACTTCTGTCCTACTTCTTCCGCCCAGCGATCGCCGAATTACTGGTGTTTGCGTTCACCCGCATGACTGCCCCATTCCTGTAAAATAAAGCTTGTGTGAAAACGTTACGCATCTGGGTCCTTATCCTGTTCTGGTTCTCACAGGATCATGCCATTTTCAAGGATATCTTTAGACAGACCTGAGAACTGAAGCACCAGATCTACAATTGTTGCCTGTCATTGTTGCAGACAAAACTTGAACAACAGCTCCCCTTTGTGTTGTCATGGCTAAGTTGATTCTAATTTTCTAAAGACATATATAACATAGCATCTTGGATAAACAGGAAACGGAACTTGAGTGTAAGGATTTATGACTTTTACTAGAAGTCTGTGGAATGTAGTCCATCGATGCAAAGTAAAGTGACGTTTAATTGTATAGCCCTTAATCATATTGCGTCTCAAAGGGCTCCACAGACCATAAAATATGGTAGTTACAACATCCCCTGATCTCAAACCCTGCCATGGGGAAAATTAAGAAGCCTTGTGAGATAGCCCCCATTTGAGGATGGCCAGGCTGCAATGGATGTAGCATGGGCACCAACACAAAGTAAATATCAACAATAAACAAAAGAAATAATTGAAATTGTAAAAAAAGAAAAAAAAAAGAAAAGCCAAGACAACAACAACTAAGGTTCCCAACCTCATCAACCGGTTTATGCAGAAGGCTCCAAATGATGGTAATGAGACCCATGCATCAGGTCCTACTACTGGTCTGCTGACTCAGAAAGCATACATCAGCAACATTGTCCCTATCCCTTGCTTAGTTATCAGCCAAGTAGCAGGAAAGGACAAGAAAACAATAGCGGTAAAAAGTCAACATCAATCATAAGCTTCGGAATATTAGTTGGTCTTAAATTGAAATTTAAACACCCCCACTGAGGCTGCAAATCTCATCTCTTAAGGCAGAGCATCCGTCAGTACCAGGACCCGAATAAAGAATACTCTCCAGCCAGCGGACTTTTTCCCAGGTGAACAGCCTATAGAATGTAACGTTAAATGCATTGTTTGAAAATGTCCCCCCAAAATTTGGTCCAGGTCTGCCATTTTGGACAGAATTGGTGTAGCCACTAAATTCACGTGTTTTGTCCATCTGAGGGAGCGGGTGGGCATTTTTGGAACTTGTTAGGTAAACATGACATCATTGTAGCTCATAAATAGCGTAACCCACAATAACCTGTTGCCTTAGAAAACAGGCAAACTGTGATTGGTCATTATTATCACTTGCCGTGTTTTAGTTTTGCTATTCACTTGCGTGTTTAGTATTTTGTACAGTACAAATATTTTAGTTAAGCTGTTCATGATACCTGAATGAAATAACGTTACTCTGCTACAATGTAAAATAGTCAATAAAACGTCTTGTATTGGGTTGTAATGTTGCTATGAAAATTGAAGATAACATCACACAGAAATTGTTGTTTGAGATTCGGAATGAGCGCATCACAAGTGAAAATTTCTTTGGGGTCAATTGACCTACAAAAGTTAACCCTAACCCTAAACCTAACCCTAACCCTATCCCTGTAGTTCAAATGAGAAAAAAATAAAAATAAATAAAAGGCACATTTTGTATCTTTTCATATATATATTCTCTAATATTGGTCTTAATATTTATATTTTATGATGAAAAAACCCTAACCCCTACCCTTACCCTTACCCTTACCCTTACTCTAACCCTAACCCTAAACTATCCTACAGGATCGCTGAATACATAGACCACTTCCTCACTCCACTATCCACAAAACATAATAGCTACATTAAAGACACATATGACTTTGTAAACAAAATAAAACAGATTAGAATAACGCAGGAAACAATCCTATTCACCATTGACATAGACAGCCTCTACACAAACATAAACACAGTCGCAGGGTTAACAGCAGTAAAGCGCTGGATGGAAAAATACCCGGACGGCAAACGCCCAGACACAGAATTAGTACAACTCCTAGAAATTAGCTTCACTAGAAACGACTTTGAATTCAACAAGGAATTCTACTTACAGATCAGTGGTACAGCCATGGGCAAAAAATTTGCACCTGCCTATGCTAACATCTACATGGCACATTGGGAGGAGACAGCTTTTGAAAAATGCGCCAAACTACCCACCAATTATTTTAGATACTTGGATGACATTTGGGGAACATGGACACATAGCATAGAGGAATTCAACCAATTCATACAAACCCTCAACACACACCATTGTACAATTACAGTCAAAAATTCCACAAATGAACACCAGATAGATTTTCTAGACACAACCACTTACAAAGGACCCCCATTCACCCAAACACAAACTTTAGACACTAAAGCCTTCTTTAAAGACACAGACACACATATGCTTTTACACAAAAACAGCCTACATCCAAAACACACCTACAGGGGCTTAATAAAATCACAGTTGCTCAGATTCCACAGAATCTGCTCACAGAATACAGACTTTGAAAAGGCTACCCCAAGGCACTGAGACCAAGAGGGTACTCTAGATCTTTCCTCAGGCAAGTCCGTAAAACATTTTTAACCACAGGGCAACTGGACACACAGAAATCATCCCCCTAATAAGCACCTACTCAGCATTTAGCCAAACTGCTAATAGAAAAATTAAACAAAATATAAACCAGACACTACAGAACACAGACATAATCCAAGATTACAAAATCATCTTAGCCTTTAAAAGAAACAAAAACCTCAAAGATTACTTAGTAAAAAGTAAATTACAGGAAATCAACATAACACATTCTACAAACAAGCCACCACAGTTAGGAACACAGTCACCAACACAAACTACCTAATTAAACAAACACTCACACCTAATACGGAAAACTGTATATATGTCATAAAGTGTAAACACTGTGACATTAAATATATAGGAGAGACAGGAAATTCAATCAGATGTAGATTAGCACAACACATTTACAACATCAGAAACAGCAGGGAAACTAACACACACTTAGTAGCCCACTTCATACAACATGGGCTACAGGCACTTGAAATATGGGGCCTACAAACAAACAGCAATTGGACGCAAGAAGAAAGACGCAAGGCAGAAAAACACTGGATAATAAAACTCAACACTCTCTTTCCAGATGGACTAAACAAACGCAGGTAAAACAAGAAAAGCTCCAGTTTCCTGAATGGCCAGTGCAAAAACTTACTTTCCCAAGGGCCTCAGATTTAGGGGACATTGGGAAAGAAAGATTGCTTCCTCTCCTAACCCTAGCCCTAGCCCTAACCCTAACCCTAAGCATGTAGTTCGAATGGGCAAAAAAAAGAAGAAAAAAAAGCCATATTTTGTGTCCTTTTTATACATATATATACATATATACATATATATATATATATATATATATATATATATATATATATATATATATATATATATATATATATATATATATATGTATATATACATATTAAATGAAAGGTTTATTGAAGGTATTGTTGGATACATTAATCAAAACGTGACACAAAAAAAAATAATGCTGAGAGTGAGCATGGCCAAATATGGTCACCTTAGGCCTCCTACCCCAAGAAAATTTGCCAAATCTGTTTCTGCCACCCTCTGCTTAAAGGTTTGCACCGTATTTGCACTAATAACCCGGTCAGGCAAAAAATTCCTGATTTTTGGTATCCTGAAAGAAAGAAATTTTCCATGCAAGTTGCTGGTAGGTCTAGGCACCCGTAACTTATATCTGTGACCACGTAAACCATCAACACGACAGAACTCAAAAAATTGACCAAAAGGCACATCGATCATTCCATGCAGTACTTTAAACACAAAAACAGTTTAAATGAGAAAAAAATAAAAATAAATAAAAGGCACATTTTGTGTCTTTTCATATATATATTCTCTAATATTGGTCTTAATATTTATATTTTATGATGAAAAAACCCTAACCCCTACCCTTACCCTTACCCTTACTCTAACCCTAACCCTAAACTATCCTACAGGATCGCTGAATACATAGACCACTTCCTCACTCCACTATCCACAAAACATAATAGCTACATTAAAGACACATATGACTTTGTAAACAAAATAAAACAGATTAGAATAAGTTCAGTCTTTGTAGTCTTTCCGGATATGACAAGTTGTGCATCCCAGATATCCGCTTCGTATACCGACGTTGAACTCCTTCCAGTAGGTTAATGTCCTTGAGTAAGTACGGGTTCCACACAACGCTATTATATTCTAACCCGGGTCTAACATAAACGCAAAACATTCCAACTAAGAATGCTGGGTTCTTGTTGTAAAAGTGTCTGTAAATGTTTGATGCTATGTTATTGGCTTTGTTGGTAATTTTGGCGATATGCGTGATAAACTTTAGTCAGCTAGCTTATTTATATATATATATATATATATAAATAAATATATATATATATATATATATATTCTCTAATATTGGTATCAATATTTATATTTTATCGTGAAAAAAACTTAACCCTAACCTTACCCTTAATCTAACCCTAACCCTGTAGTTCGAATGGGCAAAAAATGAATAAAAAGGCAAATTTTGTGTCTTTTTATAAATATTTTCTCTAGTATTGGTTTAAATATTTGTATTTTATCATGAAAAAAAACCCTAACCCTTATCCTTACCCCTACCCTTAACCCTAACCCTAACCCTAAACCTGTAGTTCGAATGGGCTATAAAAAAGGGCAAATTGTGTGTCTTTTTATATAAATTTTCTCTAATGTTGGTCTAAATATTTATTTCTTATCACGAAAAAACCCGTAATACTTACCCTTACTCCAACCCTAACTCTTACCCTAACCCTAAATTTGTAGTTGGAATGGGCAAAAAAATGAGAAAAAAAATGGCATATTTTGTGTCTTTTCATATATATTTACATTAATATTGGTCTAAATATTTATATTTTATCGTTAAAAAGACCCTAACCCTTACCTTTACCCTAATCCTAACCCTAACCCTAAGCCTAACCCTAACCCAGTAATTCGAATGGAAAAAAAGGCAAATTTTGTGTCTTTTTATATATATTTCTTCTAATATTGGTCCAAATATTTATTTTTTAATTAGGAAAAAACCCTAACCCTTACCCTAACCCTAACCCTAACCCTAACCCTTACCCCAACCCTAACACTGTAGTTCGAATGGGCGGAAAAAAAAAAGGGACATTTTGTGTCTTTTTATACATACTTTTTCTAGTACTGGTCTAAATATTTATATTGTATCATGAAAAAACACGAACCCTAACTCTAACCTTCACCCTAACCCTGTAGTTCGAATGGGCAAAAAAAGGCAAATTTTTTGTCTCTTTATATATAATCCTTCTAATACTTGTCTAAATAATTATATTTTATCATGAAAAAAACCTTAACCCTAACCTTAACCCCAACCCTAACCCTTACCCTAAACATAACCTTGTAATTCCAATGGGCAAAATAAGGCAAATTTTGCTCCTTTTTATATATATTTTTTTGTCTTTTTATTTATCATTTTTCTAAGACTGGTCTAAATTTTTATATTGTATCATGAAAAAACCCTAACCCTAACCCTAACCCTTAAATTATGTTTAATATCGTTGCATACAATGTTTCACAACGTTGATTTCAGTGACAAGAAAAACAACTCAATCCAATTAATATAGATGCTTAAATGTTTGTTTTGTTTGTTTGTCTAAACTGTATCGGGAGATTGGGAATAGTTCACCCATCACACATCGTTCAGCCGTTTGTCCATATAATGTCCCACAAACAGTCCTGTGCAAAGATTTTTTTGTTTACCAAACAGTACAACCTGGTCTTTCCCCTTTCTTGAGAAGCTGGGTGTGTCCTCCTCCTACTGTATTGTACACAAGCAACTTTGTTTTAACACTTCGCTCTGGCTTCCTCTATCGTACAGACATGCCTCGCCAATTCCCCAAAGTAACTCTTAGCGTGGCCGAGGAGGAGACCCAGCTTCTGGCAGAAATGGTCTACGCGTCTGCTCTAAAGGAAGAGGACAGTAAGGATGCATTGTCCATGTTCACTGTGCCTGAGGACTGCCCAATTGGCCTCCAACAGGCCAAAGACCATGAGCTGCTTAAGGAGCTGGCGGAACAGCGGTCTGAGGAGACAACCAAGAGGTAGGCCTTGTTTATACAACTGATTAGAAGTATATAATTGGGAAAAACATCCAAAATACAAAACATTTCCAACGGACTATGCAGTGAGTTCTGAAACATTCCCTTTGTTTAGATCAGTGGTTTCCAAGTCCAATTCTCAAGATCCCTTATCCAGCCTATATAAAACATATCCCTCCTCCAACAGACCAGAATCAAATAGTAAGCACAATCTTACTTTCATGAATCAGTGGTGGTGGACCAGGGAAAGATCTAAAAAAAACGGGCAAAAACACTGATGAGTACAGCAAGCATAGGTAATTTATTCGGACAGGTTTCGGTACACAGGAAGTCAATTAGCCAGGCGATAATCGTTGTCAAGGATGCAGGCAAGAATTTGGTGTTTCAGTGAGTCCAAACATTGAAGGTGACAGTCAGGACTCATGATACGGAAGGACAGGCAAGGGCTTGGCACACCGAATAACAAAACAATGGGACAAAAGTGCTTGGGACTGGACATGAAGGAAGTTAACTAGCACAGAGCCAAGGATACAGAGTGTTTAAATAGTAAAGTGGGAGACGTGAGAGAGAAACAGGGCTGTTTTCATCAAACAACTGTTTTCATCAAACAACTTTTGTTTAGACCAAACTCATACAATCCAAATTAGCAAAGAACATTTCAGTTATGAGCAGATGCAGACATATTTTTTTTGAATAATGTCGGTCATTAATTTTGCCTTATTTAAGTTACTGTATAGAGTTGGGAAAATATACATATTATATAGAATCGTTTATTTGATTACAGAAGCAAAGCTATTACGATTGTGCATAATGCTGAGTACAAAGAACATACAAACTGTCGATAAAATCCTACTCTAATCTATAAAATCTAATTTTTCAGCACATTTTAATTCACTGTGTGACGATCGATGATTTGATCAAATTTATGAAATGATAATAATGCCAGGTAATTCCTGTGTCCGGTATCAACAAATGTATATCTTTAAACTTGTCACCGATGCTTATTTTGACATTCATTTTTTTGTAAATTATAGTTTTAAGATAAGTTGCAAGCAGAGTTCTTTTGTAAAAATGTCACAAAAACTGCAAGTGAAAAGTTCATGGATGTATTTAGCGCAGTGGACGCGTGTGAGAGATAGGGGAGTACACCAAGTGTCCAGAAATCGATCCACACCTACCGCTCACCCAATCAAATTTCTCTTTGTGTTTGGCAGGGATTTTGGGGTGTTTATAGTTTTTTTCTGTGGTTTTTTATCATGAAGTATCTCAACAGTGGACATAAATTATTTAATGAGCTTCCAAATAAAGGATTTCCTAGTGACATACAGCCAAAGTGGGGTTTATTGGTGTGACACCTTGACTGGTAACTATTCTCTTTATATACTGGACCAAACAGCTTTTGCTTTGGCTATGCCTGCACCAAACAGGCTACTCTCTTTGAGCATCGTTTATTGGAATGAGAACGCTACAGTATCATTTTATCTCCTAGTCATACGTACTCACGAAAAGAGCTACATCTGGCTTGTAAATCATAGGTACCTGACCCCTGATTAAAGGCCCGGTCACACAGCCTTTCACGGGCGTATCGAGGCTGGATCACGGCCAGAAATTTCTGCCCGTGAAGCAGACGCTGTTGGACGCTATGAGATCGCGATACAGACGAGATACAGCCGTGCTTTACACGCAGTAAGAAATACACACACAGTTGGCCGCGCGAAAAAGTTTTGCGCTGCTCAAAACTTTAGACCACGGGTAACCGCGGGCGGCACACGTGGTACACACGAGGTAAAGACGTGGTACACACGAGGTAAAGACGCGGTACGAACGTGCTAGGACGTGTTACGGCCGCGGCCAAGACGTGGTTACACGCGGATAGGACGCCGAACAGTCGCCGGCGTCTGTTTCGCGGGCATACCACGAGTAAACAGCGGGTTTAGCCAATTTTGCACATTTTCCACAGCGTCTGCTTCACGGGCAGAAATTTCTGGCCGTGATTCAGCCTCGATACGCCCGTGAAAGGCTGTGTAACCGGCCCTTTAGATGATGACCTTCAAAATTACACACTTTACATAATTTGGATGACTATACCAAAAAAAAAAATATCAAGAGTTAATTTGGGTAAATGTAAACGGTCTGCATTTATATAGGACTTTTCAAGTCACTGAAGACCTCCCAAAGTGCTTAACACTTACCCGATCACACACACTGATAGCAGTGTCAGCCATGCAAGACAACTACCTGCTTATCAGGAGGCATGAGCAATTCAGTGTCTTGCCTGATGACACTTCAACATATAACACGGAGAAGCCGGGAATCGAACCTTCAACCTCTTGATCCCAAGCGTTCTACCTCCTGAGCTACTGCTGGGGGGACAATTTTTGGCACAATTCCCCGTCCCGTTCGCTCACACTGCGAGTTCCTGTGTCAACAATGTCTTTCTCTTCTCTTTTATTTCAATTTTCCTTGCTATGTAAATGTTGGACTCAAAACATGTGCATTATTTATTTGTGCGTCGATATATTTTTCTTTTGGACTGATCAATCAATATCAATGAACTGCAAAATCAATAATTTAAAGATAAAATACAATACTCTAATAATAATAATAGTAGTTCTTCCATGATGATAAATCATACAAGAAATTAAAAGAGGCTATTTTTGGAACTCATTCATGGGGGAAACCGTGAGCACCACATGCTGGCCAAATTGGTAACCGCCAAATTAGATTGTGAACCAAATAAATAAAAATTTGGTCATTACTAATGCGTCGTTTTGCTCATTTTACAGGCGTGAAAGCCTGAAGATGATCCGTTCCCAGTCCATGTCCATTCAGCTCTCAGGGAATCCAGACTGGATATGGCCACGAGCTACAACGTCTTACCTGTCTCCCAGCTCCAGCTCGCCATGCTCATCATTGGCAGAATACGGCCCTGATTACCAAAGGGTCACGATAAGCGGTGATTACTGTGCAGGAGTAAGTACAGCAAGAAAAACAGGATTGCTTCAAACATGCACACACTTCAGACACACACAGACATGACTTGTAATAACAATGTAATTTTTATGTCTGTTTAAACGATTAAAACAAACACAGCACACATTTACAACCCATGTTGCACATGCACTAGTCAGGAACCCAAAGAGCCATGATACAAAAATATTTTGATCTTTTTTTGAGAGAGAGAACTGATTTAATTTAAAAAGAAATTGCCAGAGCCTTTGTCCCATATCAACAAATATACCACTTTACACTTGTCTCCCTCCCACAGTTACTGAAAATCATTGAGGCTCATTTTGACCTTCATTTTTCATTCTTCATAAATAATGTTTTTTTTAAACAAAATGCAAGCAAAGTTCTTTTGTAGAAATGTCAAAAAAACTGCAAACGAAAAGTTTATACAGTGAGACCTCGCTACTTCGCGGTTCGACGTTCGCGGATTCAGAGCTTCGCGGTCTGTAATGGTAAAAAAAAAAGGAGTTAGGGGGCGGTGAAGGGGAAGCCGGGTGGACCCAGCAGTGGCAGCCGTGGGCTACCAGTACACTCAGTACGGCCAGAGTAAGTCGAGAGCCTTCCCGGCTTAGCATGGTGCTCGTGGCGCAGGTAATAGCTCGTGTTTGCTGACGGGATCTCAAAGACTATTATGCATTACGGCGATGAAGAGGAAGCCGCACCAAAACCGCGCGCCGGTGTTGTGCCCAAATCCGACTCCCGTACAAAATCCCCCCCCTCGCATGAACACGCCGTCGCGGTGTCGTGCGTATCGCGCCCGAAAGTACCCGCGCCGCGGTTTAGGGGCTCGCTCGCGAATAATAAGGATAAGCGGTGCAGATAATGAGAAGAGATTTTTTTTTTTTCTTCTTTTTGAAGGGGCGTCGCTACTTCGCAGATTTTCACTTTTTGCGGGTGGCTTTGCTCCCCATTAAACGGTCCAAAAAATAATAATTTAAAAAAAAAAATTGAAGGGGCGTTGCTACTTCGCAGGGCGTTGCTACTTCGCAGATTTTCAGTTTTTGCGGGTGGTTTTGGTCCCCATTAACCGGGTCTAAAAAATAATAATAAAAAAAAAAAATACATATATATATATATATATATACATATATATATATAAATATATAATTTCTTTTTTTTTAAGGTGCGCCGCTACTTCGCAGATTTTCACTTATCGCGGGTGGTTTTTGTCCCCATTAACCGCGATAACCGAGGTCTTACTGTAGATGTATTTCCCTTTAGCGCAGTGGGTGCATGTGACAGAGAGCAGGCTGAGGTGCATAGCTCCGCCCACCCCTACCGTGCACTCAAACAAATTGTTCTGTTTTGGGGTAATTACACAGTTTGTTGTGTTGTTTTTTATCAACAGTGAACATGTGTTATTTAATGAGCTCCCAAATAAAGGATTCTTTAGTGATGTACAACCAAAACAGGGACTGTTGGTGTGACACCTTGACTGTACAATGTAGGTAAAACCGTGTCGTTTATATAATGGACTGAACGAACTGATAGATTTGGTTTCACATGCATCAATCCCGACATTAAGTTTGCCAAAGTTAGAATGTCAAAGAGGAATTCTCCAAAGGTGCATTTTTTCACCGAGCTGTATATAGCTTGGGAGCCATAAGTTCCCGAACCCTGCACTAGTCAATCCATCTGTTTGCTCGTCTGTCCGTCCGTCTGTTTGTCTATGTTTGTGTATTTCACTGCATTGTAAAAACGAAATTGTTGCCCTTCTTTTTCTATTGCTTTTAAAAATCTCTTTCATATTGTCTACAATAATTACTATTTTCTTTCGTTTTTTGATAGATAAACATTTTATCTAGAAGGGAGTAGACATTTTGAAATTTGAAAAAAATCTAATATATTTTTAAATATAGATAATATGAAAAATAAAAATTCCAAAATACCTAATTGAGTAAAAACTACCTGCCGAAAGAACAATCACATTTTACAAGAAAGGAGTACAAGTTTTGTCATTTAATGTATTTTCCACATTTTTCAGTGTATCCACTTTTTAGTCTTCATGTTTTCGGAGTGTTTTGTTTTTTCCCAAACCTGGCACAGAATGAAACTAAAACACATTCCGAAACCACCAACTCCCTAAGAAAATAAGCAATATTTATTAGAATACAAAAGAAAATATGATTTGCTCATGCAAGGTATTATTTTCTGAGATGCATTTATTTAGAAGAAATTAATTTATATATATATATATATATATATATATATATATATATATATATATATATATATATATTTATATTTGTATAAGGTATTATCTGGTTTATAGTAGCATCGGAGTATAAATCACACCCACGGAAAGACTATATAAAAAAAAACTGCGTTATAGTTGAGAAAATACTGTAGATAATATGGAAAAAAATTGTAACATAAAATAAGGAATGTTCATCTTCTAACAGAAAAGTAAAATTTTGCAAACATTAAAAAAAAAATTAAAAACATTTTTAGTCATTTTTAGTCTCTGTTGTCTCTGTGTTTATTTTTAGAAAAGGAAAGTTATTCATGATATTTCCAACCCACCAATAAAAACAAAGCAATATTTACTACATTGGCGATTGTTAGAGGTTTGAGAATGAAAATGTGGGTGACCTAAGAAAATGGAACCAGGAAAATAATTGAAAAAGCAGGCAGTAAATTAATAATCCTTTCTCAATAACTTTGCTCTTACTATCATCATACTTGATTTAGATTACAGTAGAGGACTATGAAGTAGCCGCCAGAAGTCTTCTCAAAGCTCTGCTGATCCGTGAGAAATATTGCAGACTGGCCTACCACAGATTCTGCAGAACTACTGCGCAGTTCCTTCGCAGAGCTGAAAATCTCAGATGGAGGGAAGAGGATGACGTTCAACCAGGTTTTTTCCATACACAAGGAAACACTTCCACACTGATTGGTAGTGATTTAACGCCTTGGGTCTCTCCAGACATGTGCCCGTGTCCGACAGAGGACGAGGATCCATACAGTATGGAAAACATTCCTGAGAACCTGAATTACGAGCTCAGGCTGTTGGATGGAATAGTCCACGTTTATGAAACCAACGAGCATCTTCGAGAAAACCGTCCCCATGACCTTCCTTATCCAGATCTGGAGACCTTTGCTGTAGATCTTGGTCACGTGCTGGCCATGATTGCAGATGGTCCCACGTAAGTTGCCACAATAAACTGATGGCCATGTTTCATGCTGGTTCAATATTTAGATCCTAATCACGTAAACATCATCTGAGCAACCGAGTTGTGGCGGTCATGCTAAAAGGTATAAGTTTACCTCATTATTATCGTGATTGACATTCCAAACATGATGATAATAGCTTTAGTTAGTTTGTCTTTAAATGTTGCAGGTTGAGTTATTTCAACAAATGTTCACTGATGTACAGACAAAACCCAAACACGCTAAAGAATAGGGTTTGGTGTAGGGATTAGGGCTCAAATAAGGCAATAATTGGGACTTATTCTAGCCGGCGAACGGCGTACTATCATAGGCAAGGTGTTTTAGCATGCCTAGGCAAACCCCGGGGGTTGCATTGTATTGATTCGGAGCTTATCTCTGTCCTCCACTCACCTGATTGGTCGAGAAACAGCGCAATATTTTTGCCAAGGGTTTACGGCGCACACCCACTACTTGCGAAGGTCGCATGCAAGTTTGGTTATCGCTCTGTCCTCCACTTACCAGGTAACAGTACTTATATATAAATAGTAAGGTCACAACAAACAACGCCTTACACATTCCTCTTTCATTTGAAACATCCAACAAGATTGGTGTAGACCCGTGACAACATCAAACGACTTTTAGTGGACCCGTCCAATATGGCTGACCGTTTACATTTGGGGATGTGTGTTACATCGTGCAATAACAAAATAGGCTGTCCTTTTACGTCTTGTTCTCGGAATGACACCTACTCCAGAGGTCTATACTTTTGATCCCCAAATTCTTTGTTGTGGTAACAGATCCAACTTGACTTGGTGTCAATTAATATTCTTTTTCTGCAAAAGGGTATGTTAAATCATTTAATTAATTGTTTAGTTGGGATTTATATGAAATTTTCATTTAAAGGTAGAGTGTGTCATTTGAGGTGTTCTTAAAGTTTTTCTTGAGTATGTGTTAACAATGCCAAACTTACAACACATTAGGAAGCAGGATAAAGGAGGGTTGTAGCGTGATTAAATAATCATCCACGCGGTTTTCGGTTAGTGTAGCCTAAAAATTGTGAAAGAAAAAATAGGACTGTTTCAAATACAGCACCAACGCCAACACAAACTCCAAAAAAAGATGAAAAAAGAAAAGTTTATCTAATAGCGTTTGAGAAAAGCATCTACTTGATGAATGAGCTGCCGTCATGACTTAGGGCTTAGAGATGGTGGCAGAGTGTAACAATGTTACAAATTACGGACAGCACTTTTAATATTAATGTCCAAAAATGTCTTTTTGGTATTTACTCTCCAGTAAAACCTACTGTCACCGGCGGCTCAATTTTTTGAGCTCCAAGTTTCATCTCCATGAAATGCTAAACGAGATGGCTGAGCTCAAGGAACTAAAAAGTGTTCCTCATCGAGACTTCTACAATGTTAGAAAGGTTTGTATTCTTCCTGACTCCCGTGCAAGGTGACATTATGATTTTAACATTTAGACGATGCTTTAACCACAGGTGGATACACACATTCATGCTGCTGCATGTATGTCTCAAAAGCACCTGCTGACATTTATTCAGAAAACATACAACACCGATTCGGACCGTGTGGTCATGAAGAATTCTGGCCAGGAGATGACTCTTGAGCAGGTGTTTAACAGACTCAACATGGACCCCTATGACCTCACTGTAGACTCCCTCGATGTACATGCTGTAAGCAAGAGAACGTGTAACTGAGTGTTAACGTGTGTGTATATATGTGCGTGCATTTCTTCTGTGTATGCCAGCGTCAAAACAGGAGAAATAAATCATACTGGCTCTCACATATAACATCATACGATCACACATGTACAAACCTTTGTATACTCTCATACAGTCATATCCATGCACACACTACTATACTCTCTCCTATATAATACTATAATCTCATACATACTGTGGTAGGCTTTCACACACACTACTATAGACTCACACACACTGTTATACTCTCACACAAACACTACTGTTCTTTCTTACACGCCATTCAAATTGTCATTACTATATTACTATAGGGACTTTTCACACCTAGCGTAAGGATCACTTCAACTCAGGTTTGTTTTACTTTGGATTATTTTGATAACCAAGGTGAAGCACACTGAACAGTGTGTATACATTGTACAGTTCAACATCATACAGGGGTTGCTCCCTGTATATGAGTATGTGTGAGAGAATATAGTAGTAAATATAAGATAGTATTGTAGTATGTGTGTTACAGCATGGTAGTGTGTGTATGCATATATGTGCAAGAGAGTATAGTAGTGCCCGTATAAGAGTATAGAAACACATGTGAGAGAGTATAGTCATATGTGTATGAGTTCATAGTAGTATGTTTGAGAGAGTACAGTAGTGTCCACGAGAGAATATTAATATGTGTGAGAGAGTATTGTAGTATGTGTTTATGAGAGTATTGTAATAAGTGTTAGAAAGAATAGTAGTGTGCGTATGAGAGCATAGTAGTATGTATGAGAGAGTACAGTTGTGTGTGTGTGTGATAGAGTATAGCAGAACATATGAGAGAGTACAGTGTTTTTGTATGAAAATATAGGTGTCAGTGTGTGAGAGTATAGTTGTGCATGTGTGAGAGTATGATGTTACTTGTGAGAGAAAGGATGATTTACTTCTCAAATGGCCCCTCATATAAAAACTCAGTCATATCTCCAAACATGTTTAAACAAAGTTAAACTAGCTTCAAACCAATATATCCGAGGTACACATGTGCTGTGAGACCTTGCCTAGTGTGCCGCAGAAAATCGGCCAATTTTTGCCCCCCAAAAAACCATTGTTCAGTATATTTGCTTTCTTCTATTGATCAACCGAGTAACTGTGACATGTATCCATATCAGTAGGTGCCAGCAGATTACTATTTTTTTATATATTATTAATTTGTTCATCAGGTAATACAGGAAAATGTAGTAAAGAGGTTATTTTGTTTAACTGAGTTGTTTCCCCCCTGATTCTTATGAGTAAAAAAAAAAACTGAAAAAGTTAAATCCTAGGGAAAAACGTTTGTTCCATTGGCAGATAAGGAACAATGATGCTTTGCCATATATTGGTTTACGCATGCATCAACTCGAGAGTTTGTGTTTTGGTTAGCTGCAGAGAGACTAAAGCTTTCTGTTGATCCCAGACAATACAGAGGATCCTCTACTTATGAGAGTAATTCATTCAGGAATCAAGCTTGTATCTAGAATTTATAATATCTTAAAGGTATTCAAAAAGACCAATTTTTATGTTTCAGAAGGAAGAAAACGTGAAGTGTTCAACCCCACAGTTATGCAAATATGTTGCAAAATATTGCACGCACCGGGCGACTCGAGAATTAGTGTCCTAAAGTTGACAGATTTGGCGTATTTCCTCCAGAGCTGTGACCTGAATGGCTGAACACACACAAGACTTTTAAAAAGCAAAATCCCATTAACACAACATATGAGGCAGCTCCAGATGGCGATAGTAGTAAACAGCAAATGAATAATGCTCATTTCTGCTTGGATAAATTGGAACTTTGCTTACCTTGTCACTGGGGGCCTTTTGATTGTTTTGTACGAGTTGCGTGCTTCGACCCCCAAAAGCTGCGTATGGTAAATTTACTTGTCGTCATTATAGCGTCCATTATGTCACGAGACGTGGTGGCGTGGAAGGTGACCGGACCAGAACGGAGGCAGGAGGCATGAAGGGAGAACTCAAATGCGTTGACGATCCATAGGTTTTATTTAATAAAATAAAAGTCGCCCAATACTCCGAGGCAAAACAGAACAATACAGAGTTCCTCCGGCACGAACTCAACAGGACAAGGCATAACAGACTAAAACAGGACAAGGCATAACAGACCGGGATTGTGAATAATGAGTAATGAACCAGCACCCGCCAAACCCAAAATCCAGCCTTAAATAGCAGAACAGCAATCAGCTGATCTGCTTCAGCTTGAGTTCGGGGGCGTGGCATACTGGTCGTCATGGCGACCGTGACAGAGCCCCCCTCTTAAGGGACAGCTCCCGAGGTCCCAAAAAAGAAAAAATTACTACCTCGCGCCCCGGAATGTTGACGATCGCGATTGGGGCAACCCTGCTCCCTCCTCCGAACACGCAGGAACGGGGAGAGGCAGGCGCCATCTGCGTCGGGCGGATCGGAATCGGCGCTCGGCAGGGGGGGTCTGGTGGCCAACTGGACAGGGGATGACAGACAGGCAGAACCGACGAGAACAGGACAGATAAACAGGACAGGCCGATGCAGAAGAGTCGCACTCAGGACAGGCCGATGCAGAAGAGTCGCACTCAGGTCAGGCCGATGCAGAAGAGTCGCACTCAGGTCAGGCCGATGCAGAAGAGTCGCACTCAGGGGGGGTCGGATTCAGAAGAGTCAGGCTCAGGGGTTCAGGTTCAGAAGTGGCGATTCAGACAGGACAGGCGGAATCAGAACAGGCAAGACATGAGAGAGTCAAAATCAGAACAGACAAGACATGAGAGAGTCAAAATCAGAACAGACAAGACATGAGAGAGTCAAAATCAGAACCGACAAAACAGGAGGAGCGGAGTCGGGCTGGCAGGCAGCGGAGTCGGAGTCGGCCCGACGGGCAGCGGAGTCGGAGTCGGCCCGACGGGCAGCGGAGTCGGAGTCGGCCCGACGGGCAGCGGAGTCGGAGTCGGGCTGGCACGCAGGGGAGACGGAATAGCAGGCAATCGGCACGGGAGTCGGGCAGGCAGGCATGAGAGTCGAACAGGCAGGCGTCAATTCTTCCCGGGACCCCATTCGAGGCACAGCAATGGCCACGACGGGCGGGGCCGTGGTTCGGACGGGCAGGGAAGGCCAACTCAGTAGGCGCCTGCCGAACTGCGCTCTCCAGCTCTCCCAAGTCGCGCTGGGATCGTTCGCTGAGTTCTATTTGTTGGCTGGTTCATTCTGTCACGAGACGTGGTGGCGTGGAAGGTGACCGGACCAGAACGGAGGCAGGAGGCATGAAGGGAGAACTCAAATGCGTTGACGATCCATAGGTTTTATTTAATAAAATAAAAGTCGCCCAATACTCCGAGGCAAAACAGAACAATACAGAGTTCCTCCGGCACGAACTCAACAGGACAAGGCATAACAGACTAAAACAGGACAAGGCATAACAGACCGGGATTGTGAATAATGAGTAATGAACCAGCACCCGCCAAACCCAAAATCCAGCCTTAAATAGCAGAACAGCAATCAGCTGATCTGCTTCAGCTTGAGTTCGGGGGCGTGGCATACTGGTCGTCATGGCGACCGTGACACATTAGTACTTTTCTATCGCGTCCTTTTGGGTCAGTGATTGTAGCTTTTCGTTTGTGTTTTTCACCACTTGTGTCGTAGTTCTAATATTATCCAGCTAGCTCCCTGTTAGCGTTGAGGCTGTCTAAGGTTTCCTGTTATGAAAATAATTCAAATCTACCAATATTATATATATATATATATATATATATATATATATATATATATATATATATATATGTATAAAATAAATTTTATGAAAAAAAAAAAATCCCCATAATAAATAACTGAAATCCAATTAATTTGTTCATGGCCTCTCGAAATCATCCAATTTAACCCTAAATAGCTATAAACACATATTATTGATCACCAAAAATAAATTTAAATAGTAATTGAACATAAAAGCGTAGTAATAAGACAAATAAGAGGATATTGACGTAAAATGTGAGTTTATTATGACTACAAGCGAGCGCAATAAAAAACTCTACACAAGTGCACGAGATCAGGTACGTATGGCGGGAAACACACACGTTAACTGGGACAAGCGGATGCTGCTGATGAGCAATCTCTAGCACTTAGCCCTCTTGTGATAGTTTCTTGAAAGTCTCTTAAAATGAATTTTCTCTTCTAGATTTTTGCTCGAAAGACAGCTCAGATCTAAAATTTCTTGTAACTAAATTAGCTCATCTGTAGACATACTGTGTTTGGTTTCACATCTCCTGTGACTGGTCACCATGTGTATGATTTTCTTAGGGACGGCATACGTTCCATCGCTTCGATAAATTCAATTCCAAGTACAATCCTGTTGGAGCTAGTGAACTCAGAGAAATCTTTCTCAAAACGGACAACCACCTCAATGGAGAGTATTTTGCCCACATAATAAAGGTAAGTATAATTATCTCATCTCATTAGCCGTACCGCTTATCCTCATTAGGGTGGCAGCCATCTCTGGGCAGGGGACACCCTGAACTGGTTGCCAGCCAATCCCAGGGCACACGGGACAGACAACTCACTCGCTCATTCACACCTAGGGACAATTTGGACCGGCCAATTCACCTGAAATGCATGTTTTTGGAATGTGGGAGGAAACCGGAGTGCCCGGAGGAAACCCACGCAAGCACGGGGAGAACATACAAACTCCGCACAGGAAGTCTGGAGCTGGATTTGAACCCACGCAGGAGGTTCCCATGACATGAACTGAGCCACACAAGCGCAAACCACTGCGCCGCCGTGCTGCCCAGTATAATTATTTTAACCTATTTTTAACCTTTTTTTCCAGTAAACTGAGAAAAATCTAAAAAATAAAGTATCACAGGAACCGAGTGATACTGTTTTCTAGTAACCTACTACTACTACTACTACTAGTAACCAAATTTCTCCTAATCTTTTACAACCACTGACTCTGCCAACACTTCAAAAGACACACAATATACATACATACATACATACATACATACATACATACATACATACATATATATATATTTATATATATATATATATATGTATATACGTATTGTAAGGGTCCGGCATACATCCACTCCAGAGGGCCCCAACTGGTGTTTTGAACTGGGCACAGGTGTTTCCAATTATCACATACTTGTGCCCAACCATCCTGAACCCTTTGAAAGGAAGTTTTTGTTCAGCAAACTCAGTCGGGTCATTTTCATTTGACACTGATTTTTTATTGCATTAGACAATAAAGTGCCATCTAGTGTTTTTTCTCTAAATAAACCCCTTTCGGTGTTCGTAAACAAGTTTGTTAAGTATTGTCAAGTAATGTTAAGGCCGAATGGTGGAATTAATTAAGTAATAATTTACATTTTTCACAATATACTAATGTATTATTTAATACATATTATATAAACTGTACATTAATAATAATATTATTATTATCATTATAATAATTATTACTACAAAAGATTTATTAACTAGCTCCAGTAGTAGCAATTTTACATCTAGGTAGGCATTGGTAGCAAACACTTTTTCTCAACACTTATCCTACCTACACTTACTTAAACCAGATAGCCACAATAATTTACTGGATACAAAATGAAAACCGCGCATGCGGGTATCCTTGTAAGTTTTTTTAATAAGTTGTAGCCACGGGCGCCTATGGTGCTTTTGAAAAGGCCTCTTTCCTGTTTCATCTTGGAATCACGATTTGTGCACCCTTACACTCAACCGCTTGTTATGTTGCTTTTGTAATTTGCTACTCTAAAAATTCAACTTAACATTGAAATCTTCTCTCGATCCGTTCAAACTAGTACAGCTACTCCCAATGTTTTGGGTCAACAATGCGCATGCATCCTATGCTGATTACGTAGGTTGGAAAGGGTTCTATACAACACTATTAAAGCGAAGATAAGCTGTTTTACTTATGTCCCACTTCCACAAAACGAACAGGAAGTGGCCCACGACTTGGAGGAGAGTAAGTACCAGCATGCAGAGCCACGCTTGTCCATCTATGGAACAACTCCAAAAGAGTGGCATGATCTAGCCAAGTGGTTCATTTTATACAAAGTGTACTCCCCAAACATGAGGTGGATGATTCAGGTGCCGAGAATATAGTGAGTTGCACTCATTTGTTGGAAAAATAGCAAACGTTTTTGCTACTTCATTGATTGGGATATGTTTTGTGTATGTTTAGTGATATTTTCAAGTCAAAGAAGCTGGTGCCTAATTTTGCTAAGATGCTGGAGAATATCTTCCTTCCCCTCTTTGAGGCGACTATTCATCCACAGAGTCATAAAGAACTTCACGTGTTCCTCAAATATGTAAGTCTTTGCTGGTTGAAAATCACAAAGTTCGTGACTGAGATGATTTTACTAAAAAACGTAAAGAATCATAGATAAAAACGTATTAAGAATCCACTATTTTAGTGAACAGGGTATGTGTAAATCTGGGGGGTATATGACATTTTTATATTGATTTTGAAAAGAAGCATTGATGCAAAATCACAGCACTTGGCTCCTATCCACTTTCTACAAATACAATGTTGACCCATTAGCAGATATGGGAGAAAAGCTAATTTCCAGTACAGACGCAGCCCTACTTACGAAAGAGATTACGGAAGATCGTTCATAAGTTGAATTTGTTCGCAAGTTGCTTCAGTGTTATACTTGTATGTTTAAGGTTTATATTAATATGTTTAACTACAGCACTGTCCTCTACGTGGATAAAGGTGCACACAATACAAAGTCTAACTTACAGCAATGTCCGGATATTTTTCAACATCCCGAAAAAAATGTTCATATCTACCGTTTTGCGCAAGTCTAATGTTCGTAAGTAGGGGATTGTCCGTATAATTTTTCTGTCCGTCTGTCTGTCTGTCTTACAATTATGTCCGGACCGTGAAATCCTTTTATATACATCTACTATAATGGCCCGGGTCTATGAAACCCTGATAACATTCAAATTATACTCAGATACTAAAAACCAGAATGGCCGAGAAAATTATGTTAACTGACATTGCTGGTAAACCCGTGTGTCTTATTTGTGGAGATTTTGTGGCCGTAATTAGGGACTTTAATGTAAAACGGCACTACAAGACAAAACTTTAGAGTAAGCTGAAAAACCTTGAATCCAGAGAAAAGATACAGAAAGTTGAAGAAGAATATGAAGACGTTTTTCACTAAAGAAAAGCACAAATTTTATTTATATTTTCCGTTTTTTTTCATATTTTCATTTTTATAGTTTTGACAGGAGATATTTTTATGGAGAGCAATTATTTTTTAAATATTTGAGATATAATAATGTATTATTCTGCAAAGGTGTCAGGCTTTGACAGTGTGGATGACGAGTCCAAACACAGCGATCACATGTTCTCCTTCAGAAGTCCAAAGCCAGAAGAATGGAGCGAAGATGACAACCCGCCATATAGCTACTATGTTTTCCACATGTACGCCAACATCATGGTCCTCAACAATCTCAGAAAGTAAGAGCTTCCTCTTTCGCTAAATCGTTTGTCAAACATTCGGTTTGAAGTAAGGTTTTTTATTTTTTATGTTTTACCTGGTGAGGCTTCGCAGTGGTGCTGGGCGATACTGGTATTGATCCAATCCAAGTAAATACTGGGTTGTAACTGTCAGAACCAGGACAGATACAGGACCCAATCGCGTGACGTTCTCACACAAGCCTTTTATTTCATGGGTAATGGGGAGTCATGCACGTTAGGAAGCCGGTCTGGCGTGGAAGGACAGGAAGCCAGAGACCGACGAGATCGATAACGAATCAGGGTAACGAAAATAAACAGGCGAAACTAGACGGGAACAAAAACTGGAGAAACTAACAAACAGGACAAAAACAGACGGAAACAAAACTGGAACCCAAAACTAAACGGTACAAAAATAAACGGGAACAATACAAGACTGGAGATATCACAGGAAAACAGGATCCAGTCAAAACTACGTCTTGTGGGGCAGAAGTTCGTATGACGGGCTGACCTCACGGGAAAACAGGATCGGGTCATAACCCACATCTTGTGGGGCAGAAGTACGTTTGGAAGATATCATGGGAAAAGAGGACCGAGTTAGAACCCACGTCTTGTGGGGCAGAAGCTCGTATGACGGGCTGACCCTGAAGCAAGAGAGCGCTGAGCTTTATACAAACAGAAAGTCAATCTCTCAACGAGCTGCAGCCGTTACCACACGGGCGGGGCCAATTGGGTACCACGGCAACTGTGACACACATGGATGGGGCCAGTTGGGCACCATGGCAACCGTGACACACACGGGTGGGGCCAATTGGGCACCACGGCAACCGTGACACACACGGGCGCGGCCAATTGGGCGCCATGGCAACCATGACAGTAAAGATTAATAATATTCCCATACTGATACTTTTTACTTGCAAATGTGATCATCATTGACTAATTGACGCCCTTTTTGCGTCAGTTTATACGGGTGATTACGATAAACACTGCACAAAGATTGTAAGCACTAAAGTGTTTTCTCTTTTATCAGATGACTACAATGCAAACTTTAGCTGTATATCAAATACATACAGATATTTCTAGAACAACTTAAGAACTTAAGTCAAGAGAATCAATCCAAAAGTATGTAGTGAAAATATTAATATAAAAATGTCAACACTGCAACTGTAACTTCCATTGCACAATATCTTGAAAAAACAGTGGGAAAATTGCAAATAGTGTAAATTCAGTGTGGTTTCCCTCAACCATTAGAGCACGGGTACACAGCCTTTCACGGGCGTATCGAGGCTGAATCACGGCCAGAAATTTCTGGCCGTGAAGCAGACGCTGTTGGGCGCTGTTGGACGCTTTGAGACCGCCATATAGACGAGATACAGCAGTGCTTTACTCGCGGTCGGAAATTCACACGCGGTTGGCCGCGCGAAAAAGTTTTGAGCTGCTCAAAACTTTGAGCACGTGTTAACCGCGGGCGGCACACTAGGAAATGACGCGATCGACGTGCTCTGGCCGCGGCCGGGGCGTGGTTACACATGGGTAGGACGGGAAATTTCAGCGGGTAATCGTGGGTGGAGCATGGTAATAGCATGTTCTGCGCCTGTATCACGGTGTTATTACGTGAAATTAGCGTGTTACGCGTGTGACAGTCAAACGCCTTTCTCCGCGTATATACAGCGCGATTTGCCGAGCGCACGTCAGTTGTGCTCGAGACGTCAAGGGGTGAACATGGATCTCCATCACCGTAGTGACCTCGTCTTAATCCATTTTTATTTCTTGACATTTATTTTCATTTCATAACAAGATAATAAAATAAAAATGAAAAACTATTACAATAATAACATATTGGCTTCTTCGGTGCCATAGCTTGAAATCTTGATCTTCACGGGACTGTGTCTTGAGCGGTTATGATTTCTACAGCCCTGTGTTATGCCGAGAAATGCATCCCTGCCGAGATTTGCATCCCCTCGCTACTACAACCACTTTTACCTCGTTTTATCTCACTTTTATATCACTTTTCGGGAATGTAATGGCGGACATATAACCAAATCCACTTCGTCTTGCATTTGTTGGGAATGTAATACAACTTAAACTATTCCGTCTTTGTTTTTGTTGTGAACGTAATCGAACGGTATTGCACACCGTATATAAAATCCCCCCCCCCCCCCCCCCCCTCGCGTGAACGCGCATTCAGCTGCGCTTCCAACAAAAGCGATCGTATTCTATATAAAACGCTTATTAAAACAATAAAGCGAGCTAATTATAACAATTGGGAGATCCTAGTTTATATAACGCGTTTAAACAATAAAGTGCGATCGTATTCTACAAAATGCGTTTGTTAACGCGGATGAAAAAGTCACCAACGTCAATGCACGCTTCCAACAAAGGCGATCGCAACAGAATGCGCGTTCACGCGAGGGGGGGGGGGAGGATTTTGCGTAGGAGTCGGATTTGGGCACAACTCCGGCTCGGGAGCTTTTATACCCGTGGTCCACATGAGAAAATGACGCGGAAATGACGCGATGAGGAAGCGGAACAGTCGCCGGCGTTTGTTTTGCGGACATACCACCGGGTTGGCCAATTTTGCGCATTTTCCACCGCGGGCAACCACGGGCAAAAAAAAAAAACGCAAAATTTTACCCGCGATACAGACGCAAACGGCTGTGTGACCGGGCCCTTAGAGTCGTAGGGGCACCAAAATACATTTACGATAACAAAAGTCAAGACAGTCAAACCAAATGTATCAGCAATGCAACGATAACACAAATACGGTGTGACAAATGTCAACCAGCCTAATAAAATACCTTCCATTGCTAAATGTTTTGCATTAAAGTCAGCAGTGCAAATAAAGTCAAAACTTCTACCTTGAGTATCCATTTATGAATGAATCAATTCATTTTAGGTGTGAAACCTGATTCCCTACTATTTATGTTCTATAAAATACAGTGCATTCGGAAAGTATTCACAGCGCTTCACTTTTTCCACATTTTGTTATGTTACAGCCTCATTCCAAATTGTATTAATTTAATCTCATATCTAAAAATTCTACACAAAATTCTCCATTATGACAAAGTGAAAACGTTTTTTTTTTTACTTTTTTTGAATTTATTAAAACTAGAAAACTAAGAAATCACATATACATAAGTATTCACAGCCTTTGCCATGAAGCTCAAAATTGAGCTCTGGTGCATCTTTTTTCCACTGATCATCCTTGAGATCTTTCTACAGCTTAATTGGAGTCCACCTGCAGTAAATTCAGTTGATTGGACATGATTTGGAAAGGTACACACCTGTTTATATAAGGTCCCACAGTTGAGTGTGCATGTCAGAGCAAGAACACCAAGCATGAAGTTAAAATAACTGTCTGTAGACCTACAAGACAGGATTGTCTTGAGGCACAAAACTGGGGAAGGATACAGAAAAATGTCTGCTGCTTTGAAGGTCCCAATGAGCACAGTGGCCTCCATTATTCGTAAATGGAAGACATTTGGAACCACCGGGACTCTTCCTAAAGCTGGCCGGCCTTCTAAACTGAGCGATCGGGGAAGAAGGGCCTTATCAGGGAGGTGACAGGGAACCCGATGGTCACTCTGTCAGAGCTCCAGCGTTCCTCTGTGGAGAGAGGAGAGCCTTCCAGAAGGACAACCATCTCTGCAGCAATCCACCAATAAGGCCTGTATGGTAGAGTGGCCGTACGAAAGCCACTCCTTAGTAAAAGGAACATGGAAGCCCGTCTGGAATTTGCCAAAAAGCACCTGAATGACTCTCATGAGAAACAAAATTCTCTGGTCTGATGAGACAAAGATTGAACTCTTTGGTGTGAATGCCAGGCGCCACGTTTGGAGGAAACCAGGCACCGCTCATCATCAGGCCAGTACCATCCCTACAGTGAAGCATGGTGGTGGCAGCATCATGCTGTGGGGATGTTTTTCAGCAGCAGGAACTGGCAGACTAGTCAGGATAGAAGGAAACATGAATGCAGCAATATATAGAGATATCCTGGATGAAAACCTGCTCCAGAGCGTTCTTGACCTCAGGCTGGGGCAAAGGTTCATTTTTCAGCAGGACAACGACCCAAAGCACACAGCCAAGATCTCAAAAGATCGGCTTCAGAACCACTCCGTGAATGTCCTGGAGTGGCCCAGCCAGAGTCCAGACTTGAATCCGATCGAACATCTCTGGAGAGATCTGAAAATGGCTGTGCACAAACGTCTCCCATCCAACCTGATTGAGCTTGAGACTTTTTGCAAAGAAGAATGGGCAAAACTGCCTAAAGATAGGTGTGCTAAACTTGTGGGATCATATTCAAAAAGACTTGAGCCTGTATTTGCTGCCAAAGGTGGATCAACAAAGTATTAAGCAAAGGCTGTGAATACTTATGTAAATGTGATTTCTTAGTTTTTTATTTTTAATAAATTCAAAAAAAGTTAAAAAAAAAACTTTTTTCACATTTTCATAATGGAGTATTTTGTGTAGAATTTTGAGATAAGAGATTAAATTAATACAATTTGGAATGAGGCTGTAACATAACAAAATGTGGAAAAAGTGAAGCGCTGTGAATACTTTCCGAATGCACTGTATGTTTTCTTTCTTCTGTTTTAATCTCATGTCCCTTATTGTCTAATCTGCCTTACATATTAAATACATCTTTCACAAGAGTTTGTTTTTTTGAAAGTGTGTCTTATAATCATGTGCACCCTATAGTCCTGAAAACACTACCTTTCATTGCACAATATTTGTTTTCAATAAAATCAGTAGTGTAAAGCAAGTTAGAGGTAAGATCGGGCCAAATAAAAGCACCCGTGCCCGACGCAGGCCCGAGGGGTATTAAACCCGACCCGGACCGAGCCCGACTAATTAACTGGATTTGCTGGCCCGGCCCGAGGGGGCCGGAAATTACATATTTTATTTATAAGGAGGGGTGATTTATGATAACAAATTAAACTCTGCCTTTTGTTACAACATCTAGGCCTAAGTTAAATAAAACTGTATAAACATTTACATCTTTTATATTTCTGTGTCTGCACTGCAGATGTTACATTAAGCGACAATCTGTCATTGACGGTTTTTTTTTTTTTTGAGGTAGCGAAAACATTTAAGGGCGTCCGTCATTTTGACGACTTGATCATTGGGCCATAATCCACAGCAGCAGTAGTAGTACGTCCTTAAGATTTTAGCGCAGCACTTTCATTAAGCGGGTGTTGACGTGTTGTGCCCTTTTCCGACTCCTATGAAAATCCCCCCCCCCCCCCCCCCCCCCTGATCGTATTCTATATAAAACGCTTATTAAAACAATAAAGCGAGCTAATTATAATAATTGGGGGATCCTAGTCTATATAACGCGTTTATTTAAACAATAAAGCGTGATTTTATTCTGCAAATTGCGTTTTTTAACGCGGATGAAAATGTCACCAACGTCAATGTACGCTTCCGACAAAAGCGATCGTATTCTATATAAAACGCTTATTAAAACAATAAAGCGAGCTAATTATAACAATTGGGAGATCCTAGTCTATATAACGCGTTTATTTAAACAATAAAGCGCGATCGTATTCTACAAATTGCGTTTTTTAACGCGGATGAAAATGTCACCAACGTCAATGTACGCTTCCGACAAAAGCGATCGTATTCTATATAATACGCTTTAAAACAAAATAAAGCGAGCTAATTATAATAATTGGGAGATTCTAGTCTATATAACGCGTTTGTTTAAACAATAAAGCGCGATCGTATTTTACAAAATGCGTTTGTTAATGCGGATGGAAAAGTCACCAACGTCACTGTACGCTATGATTTCCGCAATCACAACTAATTGTACACAAATAATATTTATTTGATTTACTATATTCCTTGGTCTAGTATCCATACATAGTTTAAGTATATATTTTTAATGAACATATATTTATAATTATTAATTAATTAAAAAAAAAAAAAAAAAAAAAGCAGGACCGAACCCGACCCGACCCGACCGTATGACTGACATTTCAGGCCCGACCCGGCCCGAAATTGCCTCGGGTTCGGGTTCGGGCTCGGGCCATAAATCTTAGGTCTAAAGCAAGTGAACCCACAATCAAATCCAATTTGAAAGTTGTAATGTACATAAAATCTTATATTCCACTAACAACCTTAAATAAAGTGCTGGTTAAAATGGGAAACCGGTGTCGATCCCAGGACAATCCGATGCAAGTACTTGCTCAGTATCCATGATGACAAAATTTGTTTTACTTTTTTATCGACTTGTTTGGGATTTTCAGATAATTTTTGCTGCTAAACTTTATTGCACTACTTTTATGGCATTATTGTTACGATGCACCATTTTTGTTGTACTTTTTCTACAACTTAGACTAGTCTCCAAGTATTACTTAGTAAATGTTTTTGCCTATTTATCCTGGCATTCTTTTATCTTATGTTTCCCTTTTAAGCCTTAAATATGTGTTTATCCTGGAATGCCATGTCAAATCTCTTTGCAAACAATGTTCACTACGTTATTATGGTTCAATGACAATCAAGACAATACAATTCATTGACTCTGCAGGGAACGTGGCTTGAGCACCTTCCAGTTTCGCCCCCACTGTGGAGAAGCAGGCTCCGTCACTCATCTGGTTTCTGCCTTCCTGACTGCTGACAACATCTCACATGGACTCAATTTGAAGAAGGTATTTAACACCTTGACTTTCCGCCGGCAGCCCGCTTGACTTTTGATAAACGAATATGTGTCAGTACGATGTTACCAGTCACTGAAATACATCATGCCACATATTATTGGAAAGCTTAAACTCTTGGGATTCAATATGTCATTTCATTATACAATCTTCACAGAAAAAGCACAATCAGTCTGAAACATGATACCCAAAAACTATAAAGCCGAGGTAACTCGCCATCATGTCCCATGGCTGTTGTCACGTGGCTTCATTACAACAAGGACTATCCGTAGAATCAAACCATGTAAAATATTTGCTCCAAAACACCCGACAATTCCGACAGATAAATATAAATCTTCTTAAAGAATATGTGCTTCGTTGGAAGTTGCTTCTTGACCTTCGTTAATTTCGCTCCAAACCTCACCCTTGTGCTAATGTGGGACCCAATGGTCTTATTGGTTTCAAACTGGATAATGTGTGCAAGAGTGCTTTTGGTAATACACCAAGCAAGGTAAAGTCAAAGCAGCCTTGCAGGTCAGCTCAAGTATCTGAGAGGCCTAATCTAACACAAGCAAGTATTCAATTATACACAAGCATCAGTATTGTCACACGCCGCTGACTGTCAATGCTGAGGTTCGGCTCATCTCTGAATGATACTTTACACCGAAAAACAACAGTGGCTAAATGATTTGTTTAATGTGGAGGAGCAAACTCCTATCCCAAAAAATATCCTGGAGATGGATGGGTGCCACCTGACTGTACTTGCCCCAGAAACACTAGAGGATGTGGTGCCCCGACAACCCTGGCAGTCAAGGGGTCCATTAACCTTTAACTTCACACTCACCTGGTGTCTTCTATTCATCAATCATCAGTAGGGACTAAATGCCAAATATAGCCGCTCCAGTTAGTTGTTGCTTGCCAGTTTGTTTGACCACAATGATTAGTAGTAATTGGGGGTCATTCCGAAGTCAACTATATGGCACTAAATATTTTACATTGTACATTTAATTAAAGGATATTTCTCAAAATCATTAAAATATTACTTATTTTCCAAGACGTTTTGATTAAGTTAGTACGTCACTTCCAAAATAAATGGATATGAATGTTGTTCAGTTGTTATTTTTCTTTTGTCCCGAATAATTACAGAATAGCATTGCATGTTCAACATTGGCAGATTTCTTTTGTTCCTCATTTCTAAACCCTACATTGGTAATACTTGCAAATAAACAACCACTTCAGCAAGATAAATTGAAATATTTACATATGTACAAAAAAGATAAAATAAAAAAACAATTTTAACCTTGTTATGTTGTTCACTCCCGAGAGCTCTTAAACTCAGTTCGTTCGCGAATGACACATTACTAAAAGCGATCACTGAAGGCCTAGATGTAAAATGCACGGAGCACTTTTGCTCATTATTTACGTATCTCCTTGATTTCACTTACTCTAAAATGTGAGTTTGACCATTGTGATATAGCACTTTCTATTGACCAGTCACTATTTCAATAAAACCATCTCACCAAATGAAAACCTTAAGAAGCTAAATGAAGGATTCACAAAAGATTGTTTTTTTCTTCATAGAGCCCTGTGCTTCAGTATCTGTACTACTTGGCCCAAGTGCCAATTGCAATGTCACCGTTGAGTAACAACAGCCTGTTCTTGGAATACTCCAAAAACCCTCTCCGAGAGTTCCTTCAAAAGGGCCTCTGCGTTTCGTTGTCTACAGATGACCCAATGCAGTTCCACTACACCAAGGTAAAGTTTAACTCAACTCAAAGGTATTCCCAAATTCTCAAACATGCAAAATGTGAGGAATTAGTACATCGTGTTTACATTAAATCAATGGATATTTAATTGGCATAGTCCGATAATTTTCCGAGATAAGGCATTTTGAAAACATCCTGTCTTGTCTTTGACTTCCCGAGATTTGACGGGTGTGAGGAACACCGGCATCCGAACAAAGCCAGTCACCATATTGGTACACGCCCCACTAGTGTGCGGTGCAGGACCATCAGGTTCTGCAATAGTTTTGTCCCCCTGGCCATTAGACTGTTAAATGGTCAATCACACACATAGCAAGTCTACACTGCTGCTAATCTGTTTGTCTGTTTTGTTTTTTTACACTACTAGGAGTTCTTTATACCTAGCCACTCCTTTGCACATCTGTTCTCCTCTGCACTATCGTACTACAGTGTTATTGTTACTGTACAGTGACTTGTTTACCTGACTGCCCATTTTGCACATCTGGTTAGCTGCTACTCTTGCACTCTTTGCACTATTGTATAATACTATACATAGCCATATTTATTTAGTATATTATTAGTACTTCAATACTCCAACTCAATACAACATTTTATTTGTATCTGTACATTCAAGGAAACTGTGCGGGTCAGATGTATCGACATTTCGTTTTGTATACACGTGTACTAGAATGACAATAAAGTATATCTGAATCTGAAGAATTAAGAGTGCTTTAGGCCGAGTTTTGGTCGTTTTTTTGTGGAGAATGCAAATGTGTTCTGTCGCACGTGAACGCAGTAATGGCAAACCAAAGGGTGAGCAGCCAAAATGGGGCTAACTGGTAAAGATGACACACAGACAGCTAGCGGGGGCTGACTGGGTCAAAAGGTGGCCGCAGCCCCTGCGGAAAACGCGAGGCTGGCTGACCAAAAAACATGCAGTGAGAACCCAGGCTAACTAGGAACCCGCAACTAAAAGGCATCAACGATAAAATACTAAAGAATAATAAAAAAACCAAGGAACATGGCAAAACGGACACTAACGCCAGGCTAGCCGGTCAAAAAAGACGAAGTGAACAGCCAGTCTAACCAGGAACCAACAACAAAAAGTGTCAACGGCTTTGACGACAAACACGAAGACAGCTGGGAACACGGAAAACTAGCACTAACGCCAGGCTAGCTGATCAAAACACATGCGGTAAGCAGTCAGGCTACCCAGTAACTAATAACAAAAAGCCGCAACGGCTTCTGCGATAAATGCGAAGGCGGACGTCAATAAACAGACCATGGTAAACAGCAATATGGCGCTAACATCAGGCTAGCCGATCAAAAAACCCGAGGTGAGCAACCGGGATAACCAGGAACCAACGACGAAAAGTGGCAACGGCTTTGTCGACGAATGTGAAGCCAGCTAAATGCGATGTCGGCCGGGTATAAACAGACTAAAGGATACAGCAATACTGGTACTAACATTAGGCTAGCCAATCAAAAGACACGCAGTGAGTAGCCCGGGTAGCCGGTAACAGACAATGAAAAGCGTCAATGACTATTGCGATGAATGGAAAGACGGCTGGGATCAAACAAAACCAAGTAACACGGCAAAACCGGTGCTAACATCAGGCAAGCTGGTGAAACAACAAACAGTGGGCAGCCAATGAACGCGCCCTCTGCAGCCCTTACGCTGTGACAAAATTATACTAACCATGACACACGTGGAGAAAAACACAAACAAAAGCCACGATCGCCTACATCAAAGGAGTCTGTTTTGGAGCTGGCCTCCTATGTTGTGCCTTTTCCAGCAGCTGCCCTATTGTTTTATTGTCTGCTCCTATCTTCGGTGTTTTTTCTTCCCGTTTTGACAACTACACTATGGATTACTTCTATCCTATGGACATGGGTTTTAACGCACAAGAAATGCGTGTATTCAAGGAATTTCAACTCCTTGCCCTGAAGAATGATGAAGGGGCCTATCGTGGAGGAAAAGCCGGAGCTAGCGAAGCGGCTAGCGGCGTTATAAGTCTTCGGTACCATCCGTAATCATGGTAAATGCGAACTCACGACCAAATAAGATCATCGAGTGCTGGTGGAAAACATCGAAGCGCACAGGGAGCGCAGTTGCTGTGTTTTGCGGAAACGTGGCTCACGTTTAGCATTCCGGACGCTAACGTGTAGCCACCCGGAGCTACCCGGAGCAATCCGGCTTCAACGCCGCTAAACAGAGACACGAAAGCCGGGGGGAATCGGAGAGGAGGCGGACTTGCTAACACGAGGTGGTGTATCCCTGGATTTTCACAAAGAAAAGTTTTCCATCTGCCGCAGGAATGTCGAATTTTTGGACTGGCGTGACGTCATCCACTTCGCTACAAGCACCCCTAGGGCATCATGTTCATCTGTTAATAAACAACAGGGTAGACTGCTGGAAGTGTGAATTTCCCTACGGGGATGAATAAAGTATCTATCTATCTATCTATCTAATGGAATTTGCGTGGAATTTTGTGTGTTTCTCCCATTACGTCAGAGCTCCATGGGAAACAAGAAAGATCAGTCATCTTTGGGACTAATTTTCTCGAGTTACCTGAGGCGTGTTCAGGAGAGTGAGCGATTGCTATCGCTAGCTATCGCTAGCTTCTGAATGGCCAATGATTATTGAGCGCTCGCGTGCCCGAGTAATCACGGGAGAAAGACCGCTTACTTTGATTTCCAACATGGCGTCGACAGTGCAGAAGATGGAGGATCTCACCCTGACGAGTGCTGTTGGCGATGTAATATATCGTCTTACATTGCCTGGTAATGTTTGTGAACAATGCAAGACAGGTATGACCCTTCCACTGCGTTTAGGATAACCTTAACTGTGTCAATATGCGAACTGTCGCTCATATCAGCCAACTCGCTCAAAGCAAGCTGTAGAACGAAATCCATTGTACTGTCGTCGGCCATTTTGGATCAGTAAGGCAATCACAGTGAGCGATTACAAAACGTTCAGCAGTGCGCGGCAAGCGATTAACAAGCGACTACATGTCTGATTACTCTCCTGAACACGCCTCCGGCCCTTGGAATATTTTGCAACATATTTGCATAATTATGTGGAGGAACATTGCACATGTGCCTAATTGAAAAAAATGTGTCTTTTTGGGAATACCTTAAATCAATTAATTGATAGAAAACATCAGTAATGTTTGTAAATGTGAGGCTATTTGGTATTGTTGCTTTATTTATCAGGCTACTTGTAGAGCAAGTAAAATGTATGCTAACGAATACAATGGGACAAATGACTTTTAGGAACCGTTGATGGAGGAATACGCTATTGCAGCCCAGCTGTGGAAACTCAGCACCTGCGATGTGTGCGAAATAGCCAGAAACAGCGTTCTGCAATGTGGACTCTCGGACCAGGTTGGTTATCACGTTTTTTTCTAAAATGGGATGTTAAATTAGGAGAATTTCCATAGTACAAAACTCCTTAGCAAGTATCCATGGTATTACATGGAAATGAACAAGGGCTTTTTGTTATTGGATTAAATTGGGTTTATATATTTCCTTGAATTTCTGAAATCTTACAAAATCTTTTTTGGGGGTTATTTATTCGCTTCTTTAAAGGGACAGTGTGCATTATTTGACTGGCACACGTCATTGTTTATATAATGAAATTGCAGCAAGTGAAATGCACAAGTGTATGGTGTAGTCACTGTAGTGCAATCAAAAACCAGTCCCAAAAAGCACAAGGAAGAATTCAAAGTATGGAGACTCAAAGGGACCAAAAGGCACGATATCAATTATCTTTTTGCCCAGCCTTTTTGAGGCTTTTGGGTTTCCGTAGCATGGACAATTATGTCATCTCCTTTTAGGTGAAGCTCATGTCATGTGATATGAAGACTAATTTCTCAATCTATGACTATTTAAAAATGCATATTTGTAGAAAGTTAATGTATTTTTTTTATTATGAAGGATTTTTAACTACTAGGAGGCGATACAATTGCAAAGTGCTTCATGTATAGCACACATATGCATTATTTCATAATAGTTGATGCAGTTTTGCTTGTTATTTAAGTCAATGGGTTTTTTTGTTCTGTTTTTTTACCAATGAAGATTTTTCAACACTAGGAGGCGCTACATAATAAACACTGTCTTAATTACAGTGCACACCAGCTAAAAAAATATATTTTATGTCACCACATTTTACATTAAATGGCTCTTTCAGGAACAGCATGAAATTGTATTGCTCCGTTGCCGATCAAATTTATAAATTCAAAATTGGTAGAAAATAAAATGTTCAATCCAATAAAAGATTTTACTCTAAATGCATGCTTCAGTGTTAAGTGAGCAAATAATAAAACAAAAATGTGAGGCTGTATTTTGTGGCAATAAACTGTACCCTAGACGCAAGATGAAAGTGAAATGTATTATATTGTGAAGGAAGATGATTGTAAATGAGATTTTTGCCAATGAAGCTAAAAGCCTATTTTTTCAAAAGGAAATACAACAAATAGACTACAGATAGAATAAAGTCTTGAGACTTTCCAAAAACTTCCTGCGATAGTCAAAGCCCGCGTATCATCAATATTATAATAAACTTTATGGCAAAATTGTATTGGGAACATGATCGCCTTTACTTTACTTTACATTATACTTTGAGGCCATCGTGTGGACGTTATGGAAAGCTGCATTTATCTTACGTTCGGCAACCAGAAAAAGAAAAAGAAAAGAAGAACATGTTTGGAACCACAAAAATTAAGTCTCATATATGACTTATAAGAAAGAAAACAAAAAAATGTATCTATATTTATTTATTTGGAAAACGTCAAGTATGTGTCCTGTTATGTCCTACAGGACACCATTTATCTTTTCATTATCAAACATTTTTGAAAAAGCGCCAGGGAGCCAAATGGGGGCGCCTAGGTCCCCCATGTGGCTCCAGAGCAGGTTTAGTGGGTCAAGAAGTCCAACTTTGAAGGCAATAGAACACATCTTTATCAGTCTTTTGGTGCTTTTGTGGGTCCGGAGCATTTTCTTGACATGATAGATTTTAGAGAAACTTGAAAATGAAAAAGATTTGCGCATACATAATGTTTTTTCTTCGAGCTGTTTTGCATATGTGTACAACTCAGACTGCAACGTCATTGACACGCAGGCAGACAAGCAGAAAAGGGGCGGGGCAACTGTTAAGTCAATCAGGATGGAGAACACAGTGCACAATGTAAATCCTTGAAGTAGCAAAACCTTAAAGAATAAACTGCAACACAGCGAGGGATTACTGTATTGCTTTGCTGTATTGCTGTGAAGAGCTTAATTTAGCTTGTAGCTTTTATTAGAAATTGCTTACTCTCAATACAAAATGTAAAGAATCTGCTGAGATCAATAGTTCCAGGGGAAAAGCACAAATTAATTATAACGCAGTTGATAGGGTATTGATTTGGGTATATTTCATTGCCATTTTGATATTTCCAGGATAAGAGGCACTTTTTGGGGGTTAACTATCTGAAAGATGGACCTGAGGGAAATGACATCGCCCGCACGAACGTGGCTCAGATCCGAATGGCCTACCGACATGAAACTCTCTGCAATGAGTTAAGTTTCCTTGTGGATGCTGTCAAGTCTCAAGTTATGAATTCTCTGCTGTGACTCCTTGACAGAGCAAACTTGGGGAGAGCTTGAATGCTACAGAAACACACACACACTTGACTGAAAGGGACATTGTGTATTATTATTGTATACTCGTAGGTTGAGAAATGTATTTTATTTTACATGAACCCCACTTAGAGTGATCAAATTTTTACGGCCCATGGCCTCTGCCATAAAATTAGTAATATGGGGCCCGCCAGCAATGTTAAGCATGGTACAAAATACACAAAAATAATCACCAGTCCACCAGATGATGGCAGTATCCCCTTGGCCACTTTGCCCCTGGCTTTATGTCAGAATTTTAGCCCACCGCATCTATGGCGTGGAGACTGTAAAAAGAAAAATGATTGTTGACTCTAAGGGCCACCGCTTCCAAGACAAGTGGAGATTAGAGTATTTTTTCAACAAAATCCCCCAAAACAGTGTCTGCCTAATATGCCAAGAGACAGTGGAATGTTTTCAGAGAATATAATATCAAGAGGCCCTTTCAGAAAAAATCAGCTTGACTACAAAAAGCTAACTGGAAACAAACACTGTGAAAAGGTGAAGTCCCTAGAAGCTGTTTTAACGACACAGCATCGCATTTTCACGTTACCCTGTGAGTCAAATGAAAATGCTACAAAGGTGATCTACGAAGTGGCGATGCTAAACGTCAAGAACTGCAAAAATTTAATTGAGGGTGAATTTATTAAAGACTGTTAAAAGAATACCATGCTAAATAGTTTGCCATCACCTCTGCACTTGGTGTATGCCTGAGTGTGTGACTGACATGCACACTTCTAGCCCCTGTCCTTACCAGGCCTGCTGCTCCATTCTGCCTGCCACATAGAAAAGAAGGCCAAATACATGCACGCTGGGTGCTAAATATGACAAAGGCGTATAGGAAGTGCAGCACGGTGTCATGATTACTGATGTGAATCACCTGTGCCCGCTTATTTGGCGCCAGCCGCTGCGGGCTCTGATTGGCTCCCTGTCCTCATTAAACCCAGTCCTGTCACGCTCCGGTTGTCAGTCCGACTGCAAACCTCTGTTGATACAAGGAAAGCCTTTTTTGACCCTGACTCCCGCCCGTCCCATTTTTGCACCCGTTTTTCCACCTGCCGTTCCTGACCTCCCCGTTTGTCTCTGGCTACGAACTGTTTTGATCCAGACCACGTCTGCTCTCTCATCCCGACTTACAACCCGTTTTTTGTTCCCGACCACGTTTTTGCTCTCTGGTCCCGACAATCGACCGTTTTTTCCGTCCCTGACACCACCATCGCTCGCAACGGAAGATCCACTTCCGTGTTCAGATCACAATCCGAGTACGAGAGCGATTCGGTTCCCGCCTCCAGCGAACACCGGATCGTGGGTGCAGCCCCTTCCTCTTTCCTTTAATAAAACTTGTGGTAAACGTTACGCAATTGGGTCCTGTTTCTGTTCTGGTCCTGACAATAAATATTTCTATTTCTTTTATACTTGCAAAGTCTGCAATGTAGTTATTTATTTAAAAAAAAAAATCTGACATTTTTAATGCCTAAACTATTTGTATTTTTCCTTATGCTTTGTAGCACTCGTTTGAGGTTGCACCACTTCATAGAGTGACGTCTAGTAGATAGATATTACACAGTGTCCCTTTGATGGAATGTAAATACCTGTATCAGACTATGCTATAAAATATGGAGCAGTGAATAAAGAAGTATTTGCCAAGCTAACAAGGAAAAATGTCTTGTGTGATTCATTTTACGATTCACAAAGACGCATACTCCATCTGCAAACACTGTATAAACATTTTTATTACAGGCTGTGAAAAGGAAGTGCTTACACAAAACACAAGAAACCTGTTGAATACGTTGCATTCGATTCAGTTTCAGCTGATAAATGGCGTGTACTTCTAGTCTAGTACTTTAAAGTCTCGTTGCCTGTCTCACACTTCCAATATCAAAATCATAAAAACAAGAAAACGGTCTTTGAAATGATTCTAGTAAGTGGAGGCTGTGTACATCCTCACAAGCTGCCGCTTTTTAACATTGGGCACAAAACAATTTGCACGGTGCATAATCAGACACACAAAATCCGGCGAGAAGCCTTTTTTTTTTAACTGGCGATCTGAATCACGTCCCCACGCTCTTGAATCACGTCAGCTCTCTGGAAGCGCCGCTTCCTGTTCAGAACAAAACAGTATAACATATCAGTGCCTGAAAAACAATAACTATTTTAAAGAGGAATAAATGAGCCCCCTCCTGCACATTCTACCAATTAGCAACAAGCTTGCTCCAATACAGTATAATCCCTCGTTTTTCACGGGGGTTGTGTTCCAAAAATGTTCAGCGATTGTCAAAACCTGAAAGTAGAAACCTTTACACATTTTATTGATTGTGCAGCAGTAACCTAGGAGGTAAAGCGCTCGTCTTGGGATCAAGAGGTCGCAGGATCGATTTCCAGGCCCACCGTGTTATATGTCGAGGTGCAAGACACTGAATTCCTAATGCTCCCGATAGACAGGTAGTTGCCTTCATGTCTGACACTGCTACCTGTGTGTGTGTGTGTGTGTGTTTGAATGGGTAAGTGAAAAGAGCTTTGGGAGGTCTTCATTGACTTGAAAACATTTACATTTATATATTAGTTAAGAACAAACCCAAGTACTTTACTTTAAGGTATTTTTTTAAGTTTTTTTCAAAAATATTTTACGTACCGGCCATTTATATTTTTGAAAACAATTTTGCCCCTTTTTGCACAACTGTAAGGATTAAGGCCACTGTACTTTACAGGATACTTTGCTGCCTTCATGTGGACGTTATGGAAAACGTTATTTTCTCTCCGGTTCTGTCTTAAAGATCCCATAAATGTTTCAAATATCAAACATTATTGAAAATGCGCCAGTGAGCCACTTGGGAGCGCCAGAGACCTGCATGTGGCTCCAGAGCAAGTTTAGCAGGTTGGGAAGTCCAAGTTTGGTGGCGGTAGATAGCATATTCCCCAGTTTATCCAATCACGATGCAAAACAATAAAAATCCGCAAAAGTAGCAAAACTGCGATAAGTAAACCGCTAAAACACAAGGGAGAACTGTATAATGAAATTAAGCACCACATAATGGGTGTAATATCAGGCTTGCCAAGGCATTTAATCTGGCCCGTGAGACAATGCTGAGAAGGTGAAAAATATGCCTCTTTACGTCAAACAACAAAATGCAGTTTTAAATATTAAAAAAGCCAGGTGACACACCCAAAGCAAACCACACACTGTTTGTGTATTTGCTGATTACCATTTATCAACCAAAAAATCTCTGAGGAATCACCCACCCCAATGTCATTTTACTCGAAATTGAAGTTTCGGACATGCTGTTTAAAACGCTAAATTCGCACTCACGTATGGTACATGGATTCCTCTCTTAACTGCAACATTTTCTATGAAACTACACTCAACCCTTTTTTTAATCCCCAGTGATTGGAAATGATCTGATAGGACCTGGATTAAAAAATACAAAATTAAAATTCAGCAACTGGGTGTCTTTGCAGAAGTTTAAAGAAACGTTAGCTCCTTTCTATAAAAGATATAAATCTTACAGTGAAGTTTCCAAATTCAGGGAAACATTTTCATTAAAAAAAAGAATAAGGTTTTAAAGCATTAAATTAATCATTTAAATGATTTGCACTTAAATGAGTGTTCTGTCCCTTTCCAGTTTGCATGTGATTCCTTGAGTGAAATAAACGGTAGTGGAAGTCAGTTGTTGTTATTTTCTTTGCAAATGCACATTTGCTAAACACTACAAGAGATTAAATCTTAGTGAAAAAAAATTAAAAGAAAAATACCTTAATAATCGTTTTATAATAAAAACTTATACCCCTGAATTATAATTCTATCATAAACCTTCCAAAGAACCCCGGCTCTTAAGCAAAGGCACTTTTCTATGCAATTAATTTGCTAGTCCGGCCCCCGTAAGAGTGTTTCTGCTGCCATTTGGCCCTTGAGCTATAATGACCCCTGCACTACATGAAACTCCACGAATGGCTTTTATATAGCTCTTAAAAAGCATGCGAACAATCCCAGTATGGCTTTGCTATAGTGTGTTCAAGGGATTCATTTCGACAAGTAGACACTCAACCTAAACAATTGGATACTACTAATATAAAAATGAAATAAATCCTGGGAAATCAGTTGTTCCAAGAGAAGGCCCACTTACATTTTCATGTATGTGAGGACGGCGATTGCGACCAGGAGAACAGCACAACCCGAAGAGATGAGCACCACTTTTCCTGCAAAAATCCAAAACAATGACCACATGCGTGCAACTCATCAACAGGGTTGGGTGTAACGCCTTACAAAGGAACATTACGCAATTACCGTACTTTTCTCTGTAACGAGTACTGTGACACGTTATCGATCAAATTTTGTAACTCAATTGTTCCGCCAGAAAAACAACACTAAAAAAGCTACACCAGGGATTGGCAACTCAAAGTTTGAAGGGCCATCACGGTTCATCCTTAACCACCTGAGCCGTAGGAGTACCACTTTCTGTGGTGTGTCTTGGGCAAGTACAGCCTACCGTTCTCTAGGCCGTTTTTTGGGGGGGTAGGGGTTAGCTCACATGAAACAGTGCAGGAGAAGCCTTATGATCTGACTCAGATACAGCACCTTCAGCATAGCATTGACAAGCAGCGGTATGTAACAACAAATACTGGAAGAATGTAGGTATACAGTATACACTTATCTGTAATTAGATAGTTAACTTCAGAGTTACTTGTTACTTTTTTGTGTTTGTAATCTGGAAATTATGAACCAGAACTAAAGAAGTAACAGGATGTTTTTAACACCTAGTTATATACATATTTGTAAAACAAAGTTGTAATTAAAGTAAAAAAAATAAACCTTTGCTACCCCAACTTTTCCGAAATGTAATCTAGAAAGTTATTCCACAAAGTCGGGACATTCGCTCGGTGAGTATGTTTTTAATTCAAATCTACTTTTATTTGTGTTTATTTATTTATGTATTTATTTATGTATGTATGTGTTTCTAATGAAACCATTTTATTGAAATATTTATTTGTGTATTTTTAACGAACCGTTTTATTGAACTATTTATGTATTTATGTAATCTATTCATTTATATTTGAAGGAAGAAATTCATGTTTTTATCCACCTAGGTAATTATATGTTTGAGTACATAAATGATTTGAAGATACCAAATTATAGGGAATGCAAAGTCCTTTACGGGACAAAAAAGCCTTTAATATGTCACAAAGGCAAGGGAAGTAATGTAATCGCAACAAGGTTTGTTTTCCTCAAAATATATGAAAGCCACAGTTGATGCAATGCGTATAGCGATATTATGCTCATTATTTCGGAAGTAAACAGCGCCGTCTCAAGTTCAAAGTACCAGATCGCGTAATTTCTCCTGATTCAGATTCTGATGTTCTTTCTACTGTATATACTCACATCTTAGCTGTAATTACAAGTATAAAATAAAATACTGAAAACAGGGGTTCAGTTTACATACGCAAATATGATTGTGTGTCACCAGATGGAGTATTGTTGAGGATGGGGTGTGGCATATACAGGAGCAAAAAACCCAATGGGGCAAACATGAGCACATAATTTACAGTCAAAAGTGCTGAATCGTTGTCTTTACATTTTTATAAAAAATGTTTTTGTTACGCACCATGCCTGAAAAAAAACCCCACCTTGGACATTACCCAGATATTGAGACGGAAATATTCGAGAGGTTTAAAGACAAAATGGATATCAAGTGTCTCAGCTGTTAGTTTGCAAGCTTTCAAAATTGCACAAGCCAAGAAATATAAAGGCTTCACTGCTTCCACAGGTTGGTTTTCACATTTTCTTTTATTTCTTTGATTATGTGGATATTCCTAAGTAGTTTTAAGTGATGGGTTTCAATGCAAGTATATACGGTAATTTGTAGCTAGCAATGGCGGGCCTTGGATTTTACTCGTGGGCCTTCAGCTCCAGTCTGAATTAGTGATGTGTTGTTCGCAAAGGAACTGGCTCTAGGAGCGGCTCTTGGAAGTGAAATTTCCCATTTTATTATTGAGGACCAAGGGAGCCGGCAACACGCAAGGGAAATGGGGGGTGGTTAGTTTCGGTGAGAGTGAAGGGCCCTGCGCCTCTTGGAACCGCAACACATAAAGCTTGTCTTTTGTAATCAAATCTAAGTTAAACAAGACATTTAAACAAAGACGATAATCAATATTGAATTTTGGAACAGGTCAGGCTTGGGCTCGGGCTTGAGATCTTACCTCAAGGCTGAAAGTGGCTAACAAAACCTTTTCCAGCTTGCAAAAGGCTTGCTCACCTCAGCGTAGTCAAAACCTTTGCCAATACATCAACACAACAGTCTTTCCTTGAACAGCTTGGTCCCTTCAAGTTCAATGGCTGTTGGCAGGATTGCTTTGGTGGATTACCACCACCCAGCCAATCATAATTTTTGGAACCAGCGACGTTTCCCAAGGCCTGCTAGCAGGCGTTCAGACGCCAATTCGGAATCTGTTTGACTAAAAAGCTTTCCTGAAGACTCATTACGGGACACGGTCTTCAGGATTTATTGTAAAAGGGTGTGGTAGATTTCTGAAACTAGTAACAACAAATGACTAAAAAGTGATTGGTTAAATGTTTTAACATATGAACACACATTTGGAAACAGTGCAACCAGAGAGAAGTAATAAAAGGAAACTGACTGACAATTTGCAAGTATTGATGGACAAAATGTAATTAACATCACATGAATCAGATATTTTTTAGGCCAGGAGAGTAGGGTTTGCAGGCCTTTTTGGCCCACCATTGGTAACAAGATTTCTTCTTTCAGAGTAACCCACTATTTTTGGGTGTCAGTAATCTGCAGGGTTATGTAATTACTTTTTAATGGAAGTAACTGGTAACTAATTACTTTTTTTTTTCAGCAACGTGCCCAACTGCGAATGATCATGGTGTTTTAAAAAGAAACACACCTTTGCCAGAATTCTGTTCAGTGGCGGATAAACGAGCGAGTTGCGCCCCTTCCAGGCTGTCCAACACCGAGAGGTCAGAGGTCAAAGAGAGGTTGAAAATGACGAGGGTTGGGGCGGGACTTAAAGCATCGGAAATGGGAGTGGTGGCCTCTTCCTCGGGTTGAGCTGTGTAATCTGGACATGGAAAAAAAATACAAAGAGAGATGAAAGTGTATATCACTGCTATTTTTTTGTGGTTGTTATCGAAACATAAGAGATACCGTATTTTCCACACTGTAAGTCATAAGGCCATACATCTATATTTCCCTTCAAATAATTTACATTTATATAATCGTATATAGTATAGTATTTTAATATTGTTTGTGTTTTTAATACTACTAAGAGGCGTAAATAATACATACTGTCCCGTTAAAGCACATGAATCTGACAAGCCCTCATCCCCCAGAGGGCACCAAATGGGAGAGAGTGGCAGAACTGCGCACACTTGCGACCGATCTCTCCACAGCTGACTCATCCTTAGCCTATATATACTATATATACTGCTCTGACTGCATCAATTTATTGTTTCGTATTTCCTGTTGGGACATTTTGTTGGTTTGTCACTTGTCACTGGGTATTGTGTTAAACATATTTTTTGAGCAAGTCGGCCTCATTTCCAGCTTACCTGCACATTCCCAGATCATTAAAAACATTGTTTACACACAATATATACGGTAATATAAATATATCATATAAACTTAGGAGGACCTAAACAAAAAACATTATGCAAGGAGTGAATAAAAGTGTCTATAATCAAGTCATTTAAAATAAAATGCTATACTATTATCATTTAATTTGGTTTACTCTTTTATACATTTTAGGAATGTTTGAGACAAAAACATTTTCAGACTAATACCGATACCTTCATCTTGAGCATTCTTTATTACTTTTGCCACATAACAATACCGTTAATACATAAAAGTCCCTTTCCTCTACTTCAAACAAATACCTCCAAATCCCTACATAGTTTTATTCCTTGCTATATAATTTATCCCCACAACCCTGTTGAGGATAAGCAGTTCAGAAAATGGGATGGATATAGTATTTTTTATGGCAATTGACCAATTTCCCTATCATTTCGGGTTCTTTATAGTTAAAAGACTGGCCAGAAGAAGGCTGATACTGGGTATCAGTTACCATTGCAAGACCATGACATCAATACCTGCCCGTTCTCATTATTTTGTTCGTATTATCAGTGTTTCCAGTTTTTATTAATATCATCATAAGCATTACAATTTACTATCATTGGACCCTATGCTTTCCTCTATATTATATTACATGTACATATATCAAAAAATATATATGTGCAGTGCCAAAAAAAAATCAGGTTATTAAGAAATTTAAAAAATACACTGGGATGGACCTGGAGGATAAGAAAATCAGTGAATAATAATGTTTTGATTTAATTAACCAAGGGCATGCAACTTCATTTCTCTCAACCCAGAAATGGTATTTCTATATTTGTTAAGCCCTTTCCATTACTAATTTAGAAAATACAAGTGCATAAAATTAGCGAATATTATCAGGGTTACCTATTGTCAATTTTGGGGGATATTGGTGTATGATGTTTAAAAAGTTCAATTTGTGTATTGAAAAAAGGACTTCACATGCTACAGTAAATCTCTGTGAGTTGCGAAGAATTACCGTTAAAGTCTTTTATTATGCTGATTTATCATTTAGTATGATTGCTTGTCTAATAATCAGGGAGTGCAGATAATGAGAAAACATCCTACCTGATTGATTAAAGCAAAACACATCAAACTTTTTGTCCAGTGCAGTTCGCCATGAGAGCAAGCCAGTCCGATTTTGGCCACAGTTCATCAGCGCCTTGATGCGGGGGATGACTGCGTAATGCTCATCGATCCAACCAAACCTTAAGTAAAGAAGAACACAAATGTTTGTTTTTCCTGGTTAAATATTTTGGGTTATTATTGTGATTTTTCTTTTACCTGCAGGTCTCCAAACCCCTCTTGAGGGCTTCGTCAACTTGATCTTTAGTAGCGAGGTCGAGTCCCAAGTTAGTGCAGATGTCGCGAGCTTCGGTGACATTGAAAGCGTACTCGGGCTGCTTTTCATCATTCAGACGACTGAGCTGAACCACGCCGGCAATGCTCTTCGCCGGAAACACTGTCACCCAACCAGGCCTGTCTTTAGTATTAGAACTGCATAGAACTTCAGAATTGTATAAAAATGATTTACCTTGCAGGTGGACTGTGATGTTCTGCTGAGAGAAGGATGCTGTGATAGAAAGCGCGACGGCCACGCAAAAGAAAACGCTCTTCATGGCTGCTGGCGGTCCGGAGAAACTCAGGTGGGCTAAGTGGTGAGCGTTGTGTGCGCCCCGTTACAACGGACTGGGTTAAATAGAGGTGACGTTTGCGGGCTCTTTGCCGTTGCCAAAACGGAAAGGAAGGGGAAGAGGGAAGTCGGGTCAAAGGGCCATGTGTGAATCCCGCAAGAGCAAGCAGATAAAACATCTGACATTCAACAGTAGGCAAAACTGAGTATGAGAAAATGTTGGTGTATACCAAGACGTTTCAATAAAATAAAACTTCTTTTCATCTTTACAATTTTTCTTAGAGCTATTTGTCGGCTAGAGGATCAACCAAACAACCAAGTGACCCATGGGGAACTTCAAGATGACAACACTGGAAGAATAGATTAGGGCAGTGGTTCTTAACCTATGTTTGATCGACACCTGGGGATTGGTCAGTTTCATATGGTTCGTCTGGTGTCTGCCACAGATGTCAAGACGCACCAACTCATGTTTATATGCAATGACATGGCCCGCTTTTAATGGATACTCCGCAGCACAAGACCCATATCAAGCCTAGCTGAGACCGGCATTCCCGTTTGATGTTAAAGCAGAAGTCAATGTTGAATAATTTGACTAAATCAGTGAAAATCAAAAGAACCAAGAAGAATTGAGTTGAACCGCTAGGTTACCCGGCACTTTCCGTTCTTGAAGCTGTAGAGCAAATAAGCCCGGCACAAAAAAGACTTCCACTTTTTTTGTTTCGGGTGACTCGCTTTGGAATGGATGGAACGACGGCGTCCCCTATTGAACAGTTCCCGGACGTACCAATTCACTGTGTACAATAATGAAATCTGATAACATGAAGTTTTGAATGTAATTAAAACATCCAACGCAATGTATTTCAAGGTACAAAATTATGTCGATTGGAGTTACATTCTCAAGTACAGACATTACGCAAAATTTCTCATTTCTTTGGCTTTCTAAAAAGTTTAGCAATTTCAAACAAGTCACCTGATACTGCGAGTATCAGATATCTAAGACCACGCCCATAGAAGCATGATATGGTCGAGCGTCACTGGCCCATATAAAAACATTTGGCTGAGCGATAGCTGGGCTCTTTTTCACCTACCTGAATGACCATCACACGTCGGCCGCATGGCACAGCCGTGCGGGCCTGCTCTGCGCCCTTGAGTTCAGCACGTGGGCTATACGTTGTGAACATCTGGAGCACGAGACCAAAACTCTCCGCAACAAGTAAGAGGACGGTTCCATGTTTGCTGGCTCTTGGTAATGAGCGTATTTTTTCTGTACAAGGGAATCCCCCAAAATCGACTAGCATTATCGTGGGAAGCTTTCTTTTTGTTCTAGTAACTTTCAGCGGTCGAAAACTCCCATAATCTTGGGCCCCTTTCTCTACCCTTTTTTTATCGTATCTATAATTTTCAGTGTTAATAAATTGTGTGTGTTATTTCAATCGACCTGGTTCATTGAATCCAGTTTTTCGGGATTAGAAATTAATATCAGGACTCAAAGAACTTAAAGTAATAACGTAATTTCATTTTTTATCAGTGTAGGAATTTCTAGCATCCTTCAGAAAACAGGATTTATGGTGGAGCACCAGCAACACCAAGAGGCAAATTCAATGATTGCAGCAAAGAATAAACTGTTTCAATCCTAATGATATTCAAAATTAAAGCTAAAGAAATCCGGACAAAGCACTCTCACAAACATTATCTAGTAACCAGTTAAGACCCATTGGGTCATATATTGGCACATTGGTGAGGCCTAGTTGCCCCCCTTCAGTGGGTGGGCCAAGTATACTTTTAGGTACTGTTAAAAAAGGCAGTTTTTCCACATCATTCTGCTGAAGCTGTGTGTTCAATCTCAATGGCATCCAGTAATGCTTACAGTAGTACGATTTATTTAGTTTGGTTTCTGTTAAATAAAAAGGGAGGAAATTTATTAAAATAACTAATTTGTTTTTAATATTGAACAACTGCAAATAAGATTTCATAGTATACCAGTTCCTTATTTTGACTATTAATGCACACTGTTGTTGCTTTGCTATTACATCATTATCGCTAATGGCCAATCATGTTGCTGTCTTTGAATTCCACACCTCTTAGGGCTGATCTGCTTTTTGTAACCTTGAAGAGTTAATAAAAAGACGGGGCTCAGGGAAGGACACAAGGTTTGGAGAGTTCTTTATCTAAAGGCTTCTCTCCCTGTCCTTGCAAGTTTGAAATCCATTGATGTCTTCTCTCCTTGTTTTGAGTGTCTACTAAAAGATAAACTTAACAGTAACCAACATCCCTTAATACATTCATCCGTCCATCCATCTATTGGGCCATCAAAACCAAGAACATTTAACAGACTGTTAAATGGTCAATCACACACACAGTAAGCCTACACAGCTGCTAATCTGTACATCTGTTTGTTTGTTTGTTTTGCACTAGTGGCAATTCTCTTATACCTAGCCACTCCTTTGCACATCTGTTCTCCTCTGCATTATCGTACTCCAGTGTTATTGTTATTGTATAGTGACTTGTTTACCTGACTGCCCATTTTGCACATTTGGTTAGCTGCTCCTCTTGCACTATTTGCACTACTGTATAATACTATACATAGCTATAATTATTTAGTATATTATTAGTAATTCAATACTCCAACTCAATACAACATTTTATTTATATCTGTACATTCAAGGAAACTGTGCGGGTCAGATGTATCGACATTTCGTTCTGTATACACGTGTACAAGAATGACAATAAAGTATATCTGAATCTGAATCAAAATCAATTAATCCGTCCATTCGTTTGCACATTCATCCATCCACCTGTCTATCTATGCAGTGATTGTCCATTTACCTTTCTAACTAGCAATGCAACCATCCATACAGATGTCATTTTTCCGTCCGTGATTGCATCTGTCATTGAGCTAGCCATCGACCCATTCATATCAATCCATTCATCTTTACACCCCTGTAGTAGTACTAATAGCACACAAAAGCTTTAAAGTAGCACCATACTGCATTACTTAAACACCGACTGTTAAAACATCGCACAAAGGCACAATCCCATTACTTCATGTTTACTTTGACTTTGTCTTGTTTATCTTTCCTTCCCTTTTCACTTCTTTGGTGAAAGAAGGGGAACAATTTTTAAAAGAATTGGGAACCTACTTCCTGCTTACAACATCATCACCTTGAACTTCATTTGTTGCGCCGTAATATATGCGACAATAGTTTTAGTGATTAAGGGCTATACAAATAAAAATGACTTGACTTACTTCGCTAGGTTTTATTTCACTCACTTGAAAACAGTAACGTTGGAATTGGTTACAACAATAAACTGTCGCATTTAGCTTGCAAAAGAAATAGAAGTACACCCAGTCAAGTGCCGCGCTTAACTCTTCTTTATTCTTCCTTGTCTTTGCCTCAACCACCTCTGCTGTGCCTTGGTGTTTTCACTTGTCAACACCTTCTGTACGAATTTACATTCCAATACCCACTTCAACATAAAAAAAAAACAAATATAAATGGTTCAGCCCTTCCCACTGTTGCTGGTCGGTAATACAAGGAGGTGTGGCTAGGGAGAAACCATTGGGCCATGCTTGCGCGACGCTTTGCATAGGATTCTGATTTTCTTACTCTTACAATAAATACATTTTGATGGAATTAGTAATGAAAATAATGGGAGAAGAAATAATGTGACTTAGCTGAACACAGAAATACTAACAGCAAGAGGAGCTACACGTGCAACAATAGTGTTACAAAAATTATGCGTGTTTAAGAAGTTTTTGAAAATGTTCATAGGCTGACCTACAAAAACACATTTATTGTCATCGACACTTGACAACACAAGTACGGTCAGAAGGATTTCCTCTCGTGGGGGACATGCCACTAATTTCAGGATCCTAACATGACCCCTCATCCACAAAAACACCAAATGACGCAAGCACAAGATCCGTGTGGATGAGCATTCTCTAACACCATTGTACATTTCGACCTGATTATGACTCCTTGTGCACAGTTCAATGAAAATTCTCAAGGTGGGGAATTTAAACTCCATATAAGCAGTCATATGGCGGTTATTTACCTCATCCAAGCAGTTAGTTTTCTTCATCTCACGGTGAATTTATACACTCCAATAAAGTAATTTGCACTAAATGCTTGAAGCTATAATTATTGATTCTAGCCTAAGGCCATCAATTACAATACAAAACATTTTCTTTGAAAATTGCTTATTCATCATTGTATACTCACAATACGATTGACCTTGATGACCACCATCTTTCCCTTTGTCTCTCATTTTAGTTTCCTTGTCAGTCCTCAGGTTCTCCATTGTTAGGGCGATGAATTCCTCAAGTGACCCTGCCATTTTGCAGAATTTTATCTATCACGTGATTCATGCCTAAGCACAATAACATCCTGCTGCAGGCCCAGCAACTTCACTTTCATTTTTTACGAACATCACATCGTGCATGAGTGAGCTGCTAGTAATTGATTGACACCATAATCATTTTCCTCAGAAAAGAAGAATGTACAATAGTTTATTAAAATGTCAAACCTTTATTTTAAGGTGCAATGGCAGAGGAAATCTCTGTCGAATTGACACCCAAAGTAGACACACGTGCAAGAATAATCAAAACAAAGCTGTTTTGGTGCCTTGAAGCAGAAGTCAGAAATGGGACAAACAAACAATTCCACTCTGGAAACTACAGCGGAACATAAAAGTCTAAAACTTGCTGACTTTCAAATGGTTTCAAAATTTTACTAAGTGACATGATCCCATTTAAGGCTGATACTCTTGCCATCATAAAACAATGTGTGTATTCAAAACCCCACAGTTTTGCCTTACAAAGTCTGCTTTCTCTTAAATGCTAATGAGGAATGGTTACTTCTAAAGACATGTCAACAGATAGTATCAATAGTCAAGTAGTGCAGCAACACATTCAGACATACAAAATAACAAAACACATACATATATATTATTTATTTTCAAAGCAATACATTGCAAAATTAAATAAATCTTAACACATTGTCAACAATGTTGCTTATTTTATGTGTCATTTTTCAAACCTTGAACATATCGTAAGTCTGGTTGGATGTTGAAATCCATTACAACGCCACCATCTGCAGAGTTTAGTGATGGATTGCTGTGTGAGAGTGAGATGCTTGATGCCGGCTAGCTAACAAAATTGGCGTACGCATAGCTGGGCTGCTACACGGTGTGGTGCCAGACATTGAATTAAAAAAATGAGCTGCAGCTGGAAAAAAAATAATCCACCATTTGCTTATTTTAGAAAAGATTTTTGCCATTTAATTTTTGGAACAAGGTAAAACATCTTAAAATAAGAAAACAAAACTTAAATTGAGCAAAACCTTCTGCTAATGGAGTAAGACTGTATCTTTTGTAGCCTAGGTTCTCAATTAATCAACCAATATATACACTTTTAAAATACAGTAATCCAAAAACAGTCCTACGATAGTCAAAACCCACTAGGTATAAACCTCAATTTATTTATTTATTTATTTATTAAATACTCTATTGTAAAGTACCGTATATTGAAACCAAAGAGCAAACCCAACTTACAGGCTCAAGCATTTGTTTAACTAATAAAAGTACTGCACATTATAAACATTTCCACTGTCAAATTATAATTGAAAAAAAAATCTTGCTGCTATATTGCACTCGTATGTGGATTCAGGACACGTTCCACTATAATTTAGATTCTATTTTGTCGCCATCTTGTGGAGGTTATTGGAAAACAAAAACTTGATGTGAAAAGAACATTCAGACAATAGTCATGGATATAAACTAAAAGCATTAAAAACAACCCGACTCACCCTCTGCAGACACCCTCACAGACAGATGCTCTCACAATGACACATTTTAAAGCCAGTGCTAAAACGATAAGTGCTTTGTAGGGAGTTTATTTTAGCATTGGGTAAATGTTTGTGATCACTTTCGTTTCCATGTATTTCCCACTGTTTACAACCCCATACCTGGAAATGTTTTTCTTTCCGATGATAGTTTTTTGTAGTATAAATTTTGTGGGCACACTTGCGACTTTAAGGTTTCCCTATATCTCAACTCTATTCAATATATAAATATTTAAAAACACATTTTTCGTAAAATATTAACCAAAATACATATGCTCTCTTATATCTGCTCCGTAGTATCAACTGGTAGTCAAGGTCCTTTAATAAATCTGTTTGACCTGAAACATGTGTTACACGTGTTTGTAGATAAATATGCATGCTGCAATCAATGCCAGCACTTCATATCGATAGTGCCATTTTATTATATTCACATGTACCATAATTGTATTTGGTCCCCAAGTACAAATGAGCAAGTGCCTACTGTAACAAACTTTAAACATAAGGCCTCCTTCGGAATAAACAGAATTGAGGCCGAGAGCCGTATGTGAAGCATATTTCGGGGTTCTGCCCTGAGTAAAGTGCGTGTGTCCTCATGTGTCATCTCGCCTATTGTGGTAGCCAGAGAAGAATGTGAAAATGCTGATGAGCAAGCACATCACCAGAAAAAACACCAGCACCATCCAGAGAAGCCGCCTGCTCCACGAAATCCTTGGAAAAATGCGGTTTAGAAGAACCAGCACCTCTTCGATCCTCCTGTAGTTAAAAAAGGAGACAAACTACTTGCATCTGTTGGAATTAATGTGTATTAAAACTAAACTTTAAGTGTGCTTTTCATATAGTAGCTTAGCTCCAAGACAGCCTGATAGAGATCAATTAAAAAAAGGAATTACCCTTATATAATGTTTAATGAGCTCGCACTAGTCTAAACACTGTTGGGTTATTATATCTGTAGAGCAGTGTTTTTCAACCAGTGTGCTGAAATTTGAGTTCGGGCTCGAACTCTGGCTTAAGATCTTACCTCTACTACAAACACAAAATGACTTGTACAGGGCCTTAAAAATGAAATTGGACACCAAACATGCATTACTAGTTGACTTTCACTTCGCTTGTAAAGTGACAAATGTACAGCATTGTATTGAGTGCCTTTACCGGCTTGCTTTGATTTTCTTTCCGCTCTCTTCATCCCTTATCTTCGATTCCAGCAGCTTGCCTGCAGCTTCGTTTGCCTCCTTAATCTTTTCTTCCTGGATTGCTTTGTTTTGCTTCAGTCCTTCTTCGTACCTTCAGAAAATATTTGATGTAGTTGCATTTACCAGCGAGTTCAAACACCCGCAAAAGTGAAAGGTCACAGTCAGACAGGTAATTTTTTTGTACTGGTGACAGGTGGATCCTGGAAAACAATTTTATTGTTTCCGATGAGGAAAAGGCTCATCAACATTCTGGAATGACCCAATTACACACAAAAAAGTTGTCAAATATATCTTTAGCACATACATTGTAGTTATTTAACAGAGAGAAGTTAAACCAACTACTGCAAGGGGGTGAATTATTCAATGGCCATGACATTTCCAAACAAAAGTATTGGTATGGGATTGGTATCGATTCATACTTTTGTGTATTTCCTTGAATCGGATCAGTCCCAAAATTCCAAGTATCACCCGCCCCTCGTTTGGGAATCTAAGTAGGGTATAAAGCAAAGGTCAGGAATATTACTTTATCAATAGATTGCTTAAAATATTCCCGTTCCTACAAAAATATTTTATATAGCTGATCTTATATTTTACTAGTTATTTTGTTGTTCCTGTTGTGCTCTGTACAGCCCTTTGAGCATTTTGTGATAAAGGGCTTTACAAATAAATATGACTGGGCTTGGCTTTCTCTACTGGCTTAAAAAATATCTGAATCCTGTGATCTTAATTGTATTTGGTTCATGAATGCTTATAAGATAATTCCAAATTGTCTGTCATCTCCCTTTCATTGCTTTTCCCCTGGTTGCACTGCTTCCACATGTTTGCTCTCAAATTCAAAAATGTTACCAATCACATATTAGCCATTACTTGTTGCCATGGTCAGATAACTAACCGGTGGCTTTAAGAATAAGTTCTGCAGGCCCTGAGACATAACACAAGAGTCGATAAACCTGTTGGTTTAGCCAATTAGACTCAGAGATGGCGGAGCAGGGCCTTCTTGTAACGAAATGTAAGCGGTTTCATAAACTATGATTAGCTAGGGGGCAGTAACAGAAGTATCACAGTGAAAAAGTGAAGAAAATAAAATATCTGAAAATAACTTCTTGATGAGACTGAAACGCACAGAGAATCTGTACGACAAAGTAATTGAAATTTTCTTGAGGACAGAAAGGAGGATGGATTTTGTGCAAAGATAAAAATGATTTTTGGTGAGTTAAATGTTGTTTATAATATATATATATATATATATATATATATATATATATATATATAAATATATGTATATATATATGTATATAAATTGCAACTATATGAGGTTATATTGATGCATTTACTTAAGTGTTGCAGCTAGATGCAGTAAATGTTTAATAGCCGTTGAATAGTTGTTGAGGGTTGGGGTTGATTTAGAGGTAGCACTACTGAAGGCCTCGGTGTGAAATGCACGGCACACCGATGAGTACATATGACCTCAAAATGTATCGTGATAAAAACAGTCCTTATACGTAGAGCGAAGGCCTCACCCTTTATTGTACGCCGCTTCCTCAATCTTTGCCTTGAGCTCTGCCCTGATTTCCGCCCTGATCTCCTCCAAGTTGATAGCAGGCTTGGCCGGCTCACCTTCCTGCTCCAGGGCGCTTTTCCCACTGTATTGTTTTGCATAGGAAAGCACAGTTAGGGTTTGGCTGCATCCCTGCTATCATTTTGATAGTGCGCTGTTCAAAACATAAATCCGATGGACTACAAAATTGTCAGTCCAAAGACAAAATGGGGAAAATAAAAAGTGCTTCATCTACAGAATTATGAAAATGAGTTTTAAGTTAATGCTTTTATAGGTATACATTAATGCTAAAAGGGACAATTTTGAGGTCTCACCCCCAAAAATTGTACACTTGAACCAACTCACCATGCTATGCAAACACAGATTTTAAATTTATGAAATAATTGTTGTACTGGTTTGAAATTGAAAAAAAAAAACAAGAAATATGTAACAAAAGTTATGGCAGTGCAGGATAACAGCTCCTTAACACACTTACGCCCTCTAGTGGCGGGGGGGGCATTAGGTTTGCAGTTGTTTTAAAAATCATACCTTTTGGTACATATGACCCAGCGAATCGATTTATTTTTTGACATTTTACTCCAAAAACTATGGAAGACTGTATTAAAATCATCCAATGGGTTGGGTTAACCCAACATTTTGCAAAATTACAAGCGAATAAGGCCCCTGAGAGAAAAATGGTTGCAGTCGAGTTGCCTGTTAGTGCTCTTTTCAGTATTTGGCACAGCCTGGCGGCTCGATCTGTGACCAGGATCCAAATCCAGTGCTGTGTCTGGACTTGGTCGAAAAACTTGTGTTTAGATTACATGCCAGGAGAGGAACTTGGGTGACATTCGATGATTTTTTTTCCCCATTCATTTCCACCTTTCTCAAGCTTTGTAGCACTCTAACACATCCTCTAGGTCACATAAACAAGATTCCCACCGCCACATAAAATGCTTTTGAGGCATTTTTTGGGCCATTGTTTGGAAGCCTGACTGGTGACCTCAGGAATCACGTCAAGGGTGTGTGTCAATGTGCAAAACTCACCACTCTGTTGTTGCCAGTTGTGCAGACTCTGGTGAAGAGTTTCCTTTCACATCACTCGCTTCACTCTAACAGGACGAGAGTTGCCATCAAATTAATAAAACATCCTGTAATCTCAAATCAACATACTTCCACATTTATTGATTGTCCATGCAGATTTTTGTTTTGCAAAATAATCATTTTAAGGATTAATCAACATACAGTAATTCCCCGTACAACAGTATGCTTACTGTTGAGTCCTTTACAAAGATAAAAGAAGTGTAGTGAAAAATATTACCTTTTGGAATATGAAATATGCCACAAAATCCACTTATTGTTATTGATTCCGTGGGCTTTCATTTTGTTAATTGCTAACAACCAGTCATGGAACTGCTGTTTTTTGAAGCTGAGTCGTGATTGGTTGTTACCAACATATAAAAACAGACAAAAGAAACAAAAAAACCCAACATGGATTTTGCCGTAATTTTAATTTAATAAAGGCACAGTGTGTATAATTTAGCGCCTCTTGTGGTTAAAGAACATTTTTCGTTAAAACAAACAATATCAATTTAAACAATGAGCAAAAATGCATCAGGTTTTCATATTTTTAAATAGTTGTAGGTCGAAAAATTAGCATTTATTTGAAATACCATGAGCCTTACCTATTGGGAAGTGACATAAGTGACCGCTGTCTTGCTGCTACAGGTAACCCAACAAATGAAAAATGTTACACAAGGCTGGGCAAAAGAATGAGAATTAAAGTTATGTGTGTTGGTCCCTTTGAGTAGCTTGAGTTTTATTGTTTTTGTGTATTTTAGCACTCATTTTCAGTTGCCCTACACAATACAGCAACATCTAGTGATCAAATAAAACACACTGTCCCTTCAACATGAACATAAAAATATTGCATCTATATTGTTAATATTTATAGGTCACGTAGATAGTATAGAATTGTGGTAAGATATTTTTTGTTTGGAAAATAAATATGTCTCCTAAAGGTTGTAATGTATGGAGGAAGTGTATATTTCCTAAAATGTATTTGATTCATTTTACCTTGATTGATTGACATTTTTGTTTTTATATCAGTGGTGGGCCGTCAGAGCTTGCAAGGCCTACATTGCTGGCCTAAAAAAGTCTGATATTTTGTCCGTGAATACTTATTAAATAATTCCAATTTGTCTGTCAGCTTCCTTTGATTGGGAAACGTCACAGGTTTCACTAACTATGATTGGCTAGGCGGTAATAAAAGTATCACAACGTAAAGGTAAGGAAAACACAGTACTCCCATGCTTCTGTCGAACAAACATTTTCAGCCCTAAATCGGACAAATGCGTTCGCCAGAAATACAACGGGACAGGCCCGACTTAATAACATTAGCTTCAAAGGCGATAGAAAAAAACCTTTTTGATGGAACAGAAACACATAGAACCTGTATAAACAGAGTAATTGAAATCTTCTTGAGTAAATAATCGAAGATTGATTTTGTGGAGAGATAAAAAGGAGATTTGGTGAGTAAAATCTGGCTACATTCCAAAATTACATAGCAATTTCATGAGGTTTTCAACAATTCTTTCTTAAGGCCCGGTCACACAGCCTTTCACGGGCGTATCGAGGCAGAATCACGGCCATAAATTTCTGCCCGTGAAGCAGACACTGTTGGACGCTTTTGAGATCGCGATACAGACGAGATACAGCCGTGCTTTACATGCGGTAAGAAATTCACACGCGGTTGGCCGCGCGAAAAAGTTTTGCGCTGTTCAAAACTTTAGACCACGGGTAACCGCGGGCGGCACAGCGATGCAGCCGCGGTTATCAGCGATAAGGACGCGTAACAGTCACCGGAAGGACGCGGAACAGTCGCTGACCAATTTTGCACATTTTCCACCGCGGGCAACTACGGGCAAAAAAAAAAATCGCAAAATTTTACCCGCGATACAGACGCAAAAGGCTGTGTGTCCGGGCCTTTAGCTGTACCTGTAGTACATGTTATAGAGCCATGAAAAAGTGTTTGGTGGTTGGAATTATTCTGGCAAGCAGTTCAGGGTGTCCCCTGCCCACTGCCTGAGGACAGCTGGGATGGGCTCAATCACCCCCGCGGCCCTACTGAGGATAAGCGGTGTAGATGATGGATAGATGGATGGGTTGGAATTATTCAGCCCACACAACATCTTAGTGTGAAATCCATGTGTGTATGTGTAGGTTTTTTGTCTTTTTGTTTTTTCTGGGTGGTTCTTTGAATAGAACTCTTGGTGGCAGATGTTTTTATGATTTCACTTGCACGCACATTAATAAAATAACAACCACCCAAATAATCTCTCTAGATATGTATTGGTGGAAAAACAATAGTTGCATTGAACTATCCTATTTGATCGAGATTAGGAAACTCAAAACTCACCAAGGCGGGAAGCGTTGCCCCAGGTGTAGAAGCGGTTGGGGCATTGTGGGCGGGAGTTGATGGCGCCTGACCGGGGATGTTGAGGAGGTTGAACTTAGGCACAACAGCAACACTCACCCTGCGTCTGGGCAGAGCCTACGCAACAGATGACACACTGCTATTCATCTGACGCCCAAAATAAGTCTGGGATATCGCTCTTGGGTTTTCAGCTACCTTTCCGAGAGTGAGTGACATGGATCTTGAAGCCCGAGATACTCCATCATCTTGATGAAGAAACAGCCAGAAGTTATATTCAATAAATACAATCCAAAATGGACTAGGTCTTAGAATTTCATAGTGCGGACTAGACAATAATGTGCTGCATGTTTCTACCTCCAGTTTCGACAGAGCCTCCGTAGCAGCGATTAGAGTTCTGGTTGGCTAGCTTTTTAAACTCGGTCAGCTCGGCGTGGTCTTTCTCGTATGTCCTCTTAAGGTTTTCAACATATTGCATCATGACCTCTGTAGCTTTGCTCATGCGTTTTTCCTGTAGCAGAAAAATATATGTATAAGTAAATAAATTCAAAGTACATAATCGCAAATTTTGCTTGGTCTACCCATTTGCTTAAAATGTATTGTATTATTTTGTTTTATTATTATAGTTATTATATCAATAGTTTTTTTGTTTGTATTAGTTTATTTATTTAATGTTTCTTTTATATGTATGTACCCCTCTGATCTACCTTCTGTTCATATGACAGCTGCTAGCTTAATGTGTCATCTTTGATCACTAGATGTCGCTGTAGTTTGTAGTTTGTATTCTTTTTGTGCTCTACAGAAGTCGTTTTTGGTTGCACTACACAGTTCAGCAACATCAAGTGGTTAAATATTTTACAGTGTCCCTTCAAAAGCACCACCTAGTGGTTAAAAAAACTAATTCTTAAAAAAAATGTGCTATCATATTAACATGCATTTAAAAGAATACTTGTTGGTTGAGAAATCTGCCTTTACATGAGCCTCAACTAAAGGGGGCTGACATAATGTTCCAAAATCTTGCTTCTATGTGTACCCAAAAGACTTAAAAATGCTTGGACACAAAATAAGAAATTAAATGGTCCGTTTTGGTCACTTTGAGTCTCCATAGTTTGTAATCTTCCTCTTCGTTTTTGGCTGCATTACACAATACAGTGACATCTAGTGGTCAAATATTATACAGTGTCCCTTTAAGTAAAATAACATTACAGATTTGAGGGTTTTTTGGGGGGTAGATGAAACCCAGGCTTGATGCTTGTTGAACCTGCAATATATCAAAGGAAAATAACTACTTGGAACATCCAAGATGATACTTTTTCTCCCTCATGGAGATTCCCATGAGTAATTGTGCAGCTGCAGGATAAACAGGAAACAAATTCACTTGGAAGTATACGCTCATAAATAGCAACAGTAAATGTTTGTTTTGGCTGTGCTAATGTTGAGTTAGAGCATTCATCATCAAACATACCATAAGCAAGCCAAAAAGCACAATTCTCAAAATGGACTATTAGAGGCAAAGGTTTCATTACAGTGCCACAACATGTACAAACATTGCTCCTCAGTAATATTTTTACAATGTTTTGCACAATACTTAGTATCAGTCATACTGCTAATTACATACTTTGGGCAGCTTTTGTAATGCATCTAATGTATATGAATAGAATGAATAGACAAAGACAGTTGTGAGCGCACCTGCCGAACAGCTCCGACTATCTCGGACCTGCTCGAGAGGCGAGTCGCCAGGCGATGAAGAACTGCCAAAGTCTCAATCAGCCTCTGGTAGGACTCACGCTGCTCAAGGTTCTGCCACTGTGGCGCAGTCATCTGAAAGAGAAGAAGGAAGATTAGCAATTTCAAAACAGACCAACAAATGCTTGAACCTGTCACCAAATTTAAATATTTTGGAGCTGTCATATTAGAAGAGGGGGCAGAATCAGAAATCATGGCCAGGATAGCTCAAATCACAGCCACGCTTGCCAAACACATCTGAAAACGTCAGAGCAAAGCTGGAGACAAAAATCCAGGCCATGGAGATGCGATGTTACAGGAAAATTCTAGGCATCACCTACACACACAGACGAAACAGTGCGCAACACCATCAGAGGGCACAGTGGACCCTACAAACAACTGTTGTCAACTGTGCACAAATGAAAACTGCAGTGGTATGGTCATGTCACGAGACTAGCCAATATTATTCTCCAGGATACAGTCCAAGGGGGCAGGAAGAGCGGAAGACAGAAAAATAACTGGGCCGACAACATCAAGGAATGGACTGGTACTAACTTTGCCACGACCCAAACGCAGGACAGGAACCATCAGCAGTGGAAAAAGCTGCTGACAGTTGCATCCTCAGTGGTAAGGGATCCTTGAACCGTGAACATGATAAAGTACACATGCAAAGGGACAGTGTATTATTTGACCACTGTATTGTGCTGTGTTGAAAACAACTGCTAAAAAGCACAAACAGCAATAAGAGACTAAAAGTGACGAAAAAGGACTACATGTATTTTGATTCTCGTTTTGAATTCTGGGTTACTGTCTGGGTTCCCCTATTGAGGAAATAATACAGAAATCCTTCAATGTAGGAGATAAGAAAAATAGCTTTAAAAATAGTGAGTGTTGGGAGTAACGTGTTACAAAATAAAGGAACGCAGTCAGTTTCCTTGGTAACAAGTACTATAATGCATTTTTAATGAAAAATTGTAACTCAGCCTTAATTTTAACATGATTACTGCGCTACTAACGAACCCTTGTTCGGCTAGCATCATACAGCTACTCACATCAACCATCTGGAGTTAGCATATATATATGGCACTACAAAGGAAAACTTACTGGTAGTGAACTTTGAATAAGTTCATTTTTGACTTATTAAATAAGAAAAAAAACGTGTTCAAAAATGATAGACAATAAAATAAAACTGAACATTTTCACAGGAAGCTACTTTTAGCTGCAAGAAGTGACAAAATGATGACGACTTTGTTACGGTGGGGCTGTGTCAAGCACAGAGTACAGTAATTTCTCTGTACTGAAATTCTCTCCACCATACATACCCACATCTAAGCTGTATTCACAACTATAAAATAAAATACTGAAATCAGGACTTCAGCTTAAATGCACCAGTTTGGTTGCATGTTGCAAATGGTAGGCAGCGCATGGGCAGGGTGAGTGGCCCATACAGGAAAAATAAACCAAGGGGAAATCATTATCAGTAGAGCAAACGTAAACACAGAAATGACTGTAAATGTGTTATGAATTTTGGTCTTTTTATTTGAAAAATTATTTAGTAATACACAATGCCCTGGCCTGGAAAGAAGGAAAACGTATTGGAAAATATTAAGCAATGTAGGGGGAAATATTTTAGTGGTTTGAGGCCATAGACAAAATGGATTTGGAGTGTATCAGCCAAGTGTTCGTTTGCAAACTCTCAAGATTACGCAAGAAACATGACGGCTTTAGCGATTTGACCGTATTTGTTTTTCTTTTTTCCATCCATCCATTATCTGCACCGCTTGTCCTCAGTAGGGTTGCGGGGGTGCTGGAGCCCATCCCAGCCATCTGAGAGTAGTGGGCAGGGGACACCCTAAATTGGTTGCCAGCTAGTTGCAGGGCACACAGAGACAGACAACTCACCCACTCATTCACACCTAGGGACAATTTGGACAGGCCAATTAACCTGTCACGCATATTTTGGGGAATGTGGGAGGAAACCCATGCAGGCACGGGGAGAACATGCAAACTCCACACAGGGAGGCTGCGGTAGCTGGACTTGGACCCTGAACCTCCGCACCATGGGGCTGCGCACTAACTACCCGGCCGCCGTGCCGCCCTCTATTTCTTTTATTATGTGGATATTTTTAAGCAGTTTTAGAAGGTCGGGTTCAATGCGAGTATATACAGGATTTTGTAACAGTTACTTTTAGAGGGAGTCAGTTATCCATGGAGTAACTGAATTACTTTTTTGATTAAGTAACTAGTAATGGTAACTATTTTTTTCAGTAACACACCCAACACAGAAAATGATACAGAACTAAATCAATTTAAGCGCAGTGCAAAACATTTTTTGCTATTTCTTTTCCTGCCATTGACATAAACATATAAAACAATACAACTCAATTGGATATTAACTATGATAATATGTTCAGCAAATGTTGATTTTCATTTTTTTGAAGGACTAACCTTAAGTGAGCCTTTAAATTCTTCGAGTTCTTTCTGTGTATCTTCCTCAGTCAGGTTCCTTTCCCTCTCTGCCTGTTTGAGGCGAGTCTCCAAGGTGTAGTTGTCATTCCGAAAGGCTAACGACAGTTGGACGAATGCATTCTGCAGGGAGGAAGGGACAGAAATGTTCTTCCGAGAACTTCATTGTGTTTCATGTAAAGCAATGTGCTAAAGGGAAGGTAGTTTTATTGTTTACAACATTCATTAAATGTTAACATGGAGGGGGGGGGCAGTCAAGCAACACGAGGGAGTTACTGAAGTTCTGACATTTCACCTTGTATTGTAAATCTATCAAAGCCAGGCTGCACATTTTCCAGCACATTTCAGTGAGCAATGGAAGGAAATGTATGACGTTCAAATGTTCTGAATCCAAGGGAAAAAAAACGCCCTACTGGGACCAACCGGATGGGTCAATGCTGGACAACATCACTCATATTTTGCATCTTCTCCTCAGCAAATAAGCCCGACTTTATTTTGGGTTATTGTAGCCAGAAAATAATTTTCCTGTTGACCAAACACGATGCCACATCTATTGAAGCTGTGTTTGTAACTACCATTTATTACTATGGTCACAAACTATGTTTTAGTGTGGGAAAAGTACTGTACTGGGTGAAAAGACAACCATTATATATTTATTTTAAAACATTTCATCTCTCAAATAAGGGTTGGCGAATCAATCGAAAAATCTTTATTATCAATGCTAAGAAAGTACTTGGATTGGATTGATACTATTGTTGTGGGTTCTATACTTTGCTCTTTGCACCAATTTTTTTTCAAAGTGCCACTTCTCTGTGTAGAAAGCACAACCTCTCTCTTTGTCTCTCTTTCTCTCTCACACAGCGTCCTGTGCAACTCTCTATGCCTGAGTGGGTGATCGACAGGCACATTTGTATGGCTCCCGCTGGCCACTGACTGGCCTTCTGTATCAAGCCTGGCTGGCAGAAGAGAGGGCAACAGAGAGTCTTAGACATCCAAAACCCAGCCCACTCCTACTAAAAGCTAAAAATGGCAGAGGCAACCAGGAAGGGCAAAGCAATGTGGACTTTATTTAACCACAGAAGAGGGTAATGCCCGATATAATTTGTGTGGTAAAGTGATCTGCTACTGTGGCGACATCACAGATTTACATAAATACATGGAAAAAGCTCACCCTGCAGAGAGCAGAGAGCTCCAACCAAAAATGTAAAGATGATGCTGTTCTTGAAAAAAATTCTGTAAATCTGTTGTCACTATGGCAACTGAGCCAAAAGGGCTTCTTAAAATAATAATAAAAAAAAACAGAAATAAAAATTGTATATATATATATATATATATATATATATATATATATATATATATATATATATATATATATATATATATATAAAACAGAAAATATTTTAGTTGTCATGTTGAAATACTTATACAGTGTTTGTATTTTTGTTACATTGCTGCATTGATGGTTTGACTATATTTACTTTTGTTGAAACAGGTGGAAAAGAAATATTTATATTTCTTTTTCATATTAGTTATATATCCATCCATTTTCTGCACGGCTTATCCTCACTATGTTTATGGGGTGCTGGAGCATATCTCAGCTGTCTTCGGGCAGTGGACAGGAGACACCCTGAACTGGTTGCCACTCAGTCGCAGGGCAAACACAGACAACCATTCACACGCTCATATCCAGAGATGATTTGGACCTGTCAAGCAACCTGCCACATGTGTTTTTTTTGTAATGTGGGAGGAAACAAGAGTGCTCGTAGGAAAGCCCAGGGAGGCCAGTAGGTGTATTTGAACCAGGATGGAAAATCTTAACTGTGGGGATGACGTGCTAACCACTCATCCGCCATGTGTGCTGTGTTTTCTAAACTGACTCAAGGGAGGAAGGGTTTTGTTTACAATTCCAACCAAAAAAGTATCAGTAGCTGATCGGTATCTATCAATACTACCCTGTATTTACTCAGAATGGTACCAAAATTCTCAGTATTGCCCACCATTAATTACTGGCATCAACTCTATTGCTAACTACCTTTAAAAAACGTAAGTTTTCTGAATACATGCATTGCTCATATCTAGGAAATTATATTGCAAACTTGGAAAAATTACAAACCTCGACTTCTTTTTCAGTGAGTGGAGGTGGACTGGAATGAAACGAAATGTAATGGTTAGGCAAGCAGGGCAGATGCAGGTTATGATGTCGCAACCAAAATATCAGTTGAGCAGATGTTGCTTTGGGACACACACCAGCCGGGAAGACCGCGATGAAGCTTGAGCTTTCTCAGCATGACGTCGGAAATGTTAGGCATGGCATCTGACTTAGGGTCCTCGCCACCCGACGCTGCGTTTGGAGAGGGAGCAGGTCCTGCATGCGGAATTCCCAAATGAAATTTGATTGATATCCTTGATGATTTTCTACAAACCCACACTGATAGGTAAGTTGTAGCTACCAAGTAACCATTTAAACAACAAAGTGGTGGCTAAAGTAATTGGTATTGTATAGTAAGAACATTTATCACAAGGGGCAGGCAAACTATGTAATGTAATATAGCATAAGTAAAATATTCAAATAGCTGGCTACATTTTCTTTAATTGCCGTTTTACTATCATGTATCTTTTGTATTATTGATTTAAAAGGAAACTTCTGAGCTAGCCGTATTGTATTTTGAGGGTTTTAATGCATACTACCAAGACCAAAAAGTCCTTTTGGGCTGCGGGCTTCTTCCCCTGGTCTCAGTCCCCATCCTGGTTCAGGAGACTTTCTACAATGCTCAGAAGGAGAGTTACATCGAAGGACACACCCAGTCCTCAGTCTTGTGACACCTCCCATCCAAAACCACGTTTAGCTTTCAGAAAATATGTATTGGTCACACTTGGGCTAAACAGTTTGAGGCTAAAGGCGTATGACAAGTTTTGAATGCAATCAATAATCATGCACGCAAAAAAAAAACCTAATTGTATTGACATAAAAGTGGTGTAAAGTCATGTCAAGACACGTTTATTTGTATAGCCCTTATTCACAAAGTGTCTCAAAGTAGTGCACAGGCCGCAATTACACCATCCCCTGATCTGAAACTGACTTGCGGGCAAGGAAAAACTTAAAAACTCAACATGAAGGAAAATAAGACACCTTGAGAAGCGCCACACAAGTGGTAATCCAAGAAAATGCAGAGAGCATCACATCCTTTGCATCTAACAGCAGCTCAGCGTCACTCAGTAAGTGAGAGGTCCTCAGATGACGGTAGATGCTATGTAGATTAGCATTGCTAAAGCTAGCTGCTAGCTCATTAAGAATTTTGTTTCGTAACAAAATAGTTTTAACCCAGTTATCCAGGATCTAGTATCAGTGTTGTCACACGACACTGCCAGTCAATGCCACGGTCTGGCTCATTTCTGAAGAACGGGGTGATGCTTTACCCCGAAAAACAACAGCGACCAGATGTTGAAAATGCTGTATTTGAGTCAGATCAGGAGGCTTCTCCAGCTACTGGTAACCCCGGAAACCTGTTTCACTGAGATTGCTAAATCCTGTCATTTGTGTGCACAGGCGTGCATGTGGAAAGCTTCATTGATTTTTGTAGAAGTGGAAAACTTTTGAAAATAAATTTGGTTTGCAATGGTCTCAAGATTTATAAATGTTTGCAATTTTATTTTTTTTTAAAGCAATGTGGGAGACACAAACCAAATTTGTTGACACTTTGTGTTCAACAAAACAAATGGAAGCAATTTTGTTTTGCTGAATAGTGTTGGGTAGTTTCAAGTAATAAGACAAGACACACTACAGGAGGTTGTGTCCGTACGACCCACATGGTTAAGGGATCCGTGAACCGGGATCAACAGTAGTGCTTTGAAGGCGACATAACTTATTACTTTGCTTTAATTCTGAGCAAAACTATAACCAATTTCATTTAATTGTTCTATACGCACAAAAATATATAACATGTAGTTGTAAATGTCAGCATGTGTGTTTATTCATAAATACATATGGTCACTGCTATTTTAATGTCGTATATAATCCCTCCGCCCCTTTTTTATCATTTTGGCCTGAATGGAATGAGCAAAAAAAGCACCAAAAAAATTCGTCTTTTTATTTATTTTTTTATGTTTTTAATTATGAGAATAATTGGATATGCCTTAATTACCTTTTCCCCTCCTTTTTTGCCAAGGTATTTGGTTTGAGACTGTATTAGTAGATAAAATAGTAGATACATAAAATCAATATGTTTTTCATCCTAGCGTTTTAGTTACATATTTTAACCCAATGTGGCCCGCGGCTCAAATTGTTTGCCCACCCTTGATCGTTGATGACTCACTCACATGATTTTGTATCAATTGAACAATTGAATTTACCTTGACTTCAGAACACATAAGAAATCTACCATGGACACCTACATAAAACATTTGATCGCCAAAGTAAAGACGCCCTTCATCATCATCATCATCCTCCTCTCCTCCTCCTCCTCCTTCACCTCATCATCTTCATTATGAGATTTTCCCAGAAATTCAGGAAGTACACACCCTCACAACCGTTCTGTTTTGAAAGTACTTTTGGGTCTTACGTGATCAAAAAGGCAAACAAAGAGATTCACCTTTTTCCTGTTCAGCGGCTTCGCTCAAGTCCGGTAGCTTGGAGCCGACCAGGCTTTGGTTGCGCATCAGCTTGTGCTCCTTATCATGCGTCACACAGACAGGAAAGGACATGCAACTTTATCAAAATTCTTAGTTAGAGGCAATCAATTTCTCAGTTTATTAAAGGACAGTGTCATACCTCTCTGAATTTAGACATTTTGGGTGCAGGAAGCTCTTTGAGCCCCGAAGATTTAAAAATGCCGTCCCGACCTTTGTCCAAGCTTGTGTCTTCTGCTCCATTTCTGGAGTTAATACCTCCAATGGCGTCCCAAGAGACAGCTCTCATTAGTGGTGGAAAGGCACCGATGGTCTTTATCTCAGCCGTGCAGGGGGCCTGTTGCGTAGGAGGTCGGGGGACGGGCTTGGCGACCCCTGTGGCAGGGGCCTGGTTTAAATTTCGTCCTCCATCGTCACTTTTATTATCTCCCGGGGGACTTTTGGCTTCACAGTTTTCCTTCGGAATTGCAAAACGAGGCGTTAGGGTCCCGGAAGACACTTTCCTCTTCTCTGCGGGCTTCCAATCCACTGCTAGTCTACTTCCCTGAGAGAGGCCATTACGTTAAGGCTCAGTTAAGGATCAAAGAATCACACAAACATAAGTTAAAATCAGGCCCCTTTTTCATATTTGCTACCGAAATACCTTTTTTTTTGTTTACCTTTTAAATAAATGTGAATAATACTGTCCAGAGTTTCGAAATATTCTACTCACTGACACCATCTCCTGCCTTAAGTCATCATTTCAGCCTTTTTCAAGGGGCTTGTGCAGTGCGTACAACTACGTGCATTTCATAGACAGCTCGAATAAACTCTTCCTTTTTGGGGGTGTTTGGACTGTAATTGAAAATAGTATTTTTCTTACTTTCACCATTTTCATGCTTTTCATCACTTCCATCCCTCTCTGCTTCCTAATAAGGAAGTCTTGACCAGCTTTGATAAAAGTAAAATGAAGTCAGATCGGCACGATATCCTTATTTTGTGAGAATGTTTTCTTCATGTTCATAATTGTTCTAAATAAGCAGACCTACTTGTCCAAAGACAGATTGATAAAATCTTTCTTGATTTAAAGCCTGCTCCACTTAAATTTGGGTTATCTATGGCCAACGCGAAAATCCATGGCTTTCTAATAATTGCTATGACTACGTCTCTACATGGTATATCCAGAAGCTGTTGGATAGAAAGGGAGAAGAAACTGGAATGGGATGCTTAAAAATTAGCACCAATATTAGAGATGAAATGAGGTAAAATTCTAAAGAAAGTTTTGTTTTGTATTTGGTGATATTGGACCGATACTTGAATCAACCTCTACCACATATTCAGTTCTTTACCCATCTATGTTGTTTTTTTCCCCGCAATTTTTCGTAATTACGCCTTTAATGCTTCAACTGGAGTTTTTATTGATAATATAATCATCTGATCAATCACGGTTTACTGCGAAATTAATTTTCTGAATTGACTGCCGCAGTACAGTGTCAATCTTTACATTTTCAAGGCAAAACTGATTCTGGATATTGGAATGTGGCTTAGTAATTGTTAAAAGAACTGTAGTATTGAAAAAGAAACACTGACCTCCACGTCCTTTTTTCCCCTCGCCGAGGAAACGTCCAGATGCTACAGGACAGGGCGACACAGACAATAACTTTGCGTGGAGGAAAATATACAGGATGTATTGATCAACCATACCTTTGGAAATGCACAAGTACATGTTTTTTAATAGAGGTACAAAACAAACATAAATATAAAATTTTAATATGAAACAGCCTACCTGACTGATTGATTGCGGACCACAGGCCACCTCTGAGAAAACATACAACACAAATTAATCGTTTCATTAAAAGACTGCTATCCTAATTCCAGTTTGATTCCTGAGAATCAAAATGTGGGGAGACTAAATGTCACATTGGGATGATTGATTTGGCAAAAACTGAATACAGTGTCTGATGGAGAACAGGAATCCCTTATCTTTCGCAGAGTTGCGTTCCAAAATTGTCCCTTAACAGTCAAAATCCGCAAAGTAGAAACTCTTTCGTTTATTTATTTATTACTCAAGAACAAACCTAATTTACAGGCTAAAGTGTTTGTTCAACAAATAAAAGTACTGCAATTTACAAAGGTTTTTTTTTTTCTATTTACAAATAACTTTTGTACAGTCAAATTATAAATTAAAAATAATTATGCCATTTTATTGCACAACTGTATTGATAAAGACCACAATCCCCTCTAGATAATACTTTTCCACCATGATGTGGACAGTATGGAAAACTGAATTTACCATATGTTTTGGTCCTACAGACCACCATACATGTTTCCATTATCGAAAATATTTTTGAAAAAGAGCCAGGGAGCTCCTTGGAAGTGTCAGAGACCCACATGTAGCTGGTCGAGAAGTCCAACTGGATTATTGTGAAAAGTTTTTGGACTGTCAAGATAAGCTCCGGCTTCTTACCCTCAGCACTTTTTTTCCCATCTGTTTTGTCAATTATTTATCAAAGATGTTGATTTAGAATTTACTGTAACCTTGTATTTGACAGTGGACAACAATAAAAGTCTCAATAAATCAAGTGTGTTGGCAACAGGAAGCGTCTTTCTCTGCCTTTTGCTGCTTTTGTGGCAGTCCAGACCATTTTGTTAGTGTGAGATTTTTGCATGCATAATGTAGGTTTGTCAAGTTGTTTTACATATGTGTACAACTCAGACGGCAACGTGGGCCGACAACCAGAAAAGGAGTGGGACAACTGTTCATGCAGTCAGGATGCAGAATACAATACACGAAAATCAGTGAAGTAGCGAAACTGTGGTAAGTAAAGGATTACTGAATGATTGCTGTGTGTCACCTGTGGTAGAGTCAGGAGGGCTGCTGGTAGAGCGGCGGCCCCGTCGCATCAGGAAGCGGTCGCTGACCTTCTTGGCTTGTTCGAGCAGCTCCAGATTCTTCTGAAGATCCTCCTCTGACAACTGCATCTCCGGCAGCTTGTCTTTAACAAGGTCGATCACATGACCTGCACTGTCTATAAGAGCCACGCATAATTAATTATCGAAAATGACATTTACAGTTATTGTTGCCTAACGCTGCTTAAATGTTCCTAAAAAGGATCACATTACATTGTATGTTGCTGTTGTGTTTTATTTACCAACTGTGGTGATTGATCCGGTAGAGACATTTCTGGCCTTACGAGCTCTGGGACTGTGTGGTCTATAACAAGGAAAACACAATGTAAATCTCTGAACTAGCAGTGTCGGGCAGTCAGGGGAGGCAGGCGAGGGTGTTCCTCTTCTATCATGATGGAAATATAAAATCCTGTTGTTCATAGATTGACATGCTGCATTGCGCAGTATATCTGTTTTTTTTACATGCAAACAATCAACATTATACTCTATTGTTTAAAAGAAATAAGAATTCAAAACATGAAAGCACCTTTTATATCTCTGTAGTGGAAATCCCTTGCTACAAATACACCCCTCCTCCTTTTCCAGCCACAAACTCTGTCAAAAAGAAGGAACCTCGAAAGACTTACTATTAGTCACACAAGACCTTTTTTCTGCCTTTTTCTTATTTGTGTTCCCTAGTGGATTATTGGATTACCTAAAACAAGTGATACACTATTCATACATCCATCCCCCGACGCCAGGGTCCCCACTCCCGTGATGGACAGCTTCAAAAGAAAAGTGCACACAAGTGCACACTACAAATGTGCTCGTGGAAGATGACATTTTTTCGTTTCCAGTTCGAAGAAGCACGCGATAAGACTAAAAAGGGGAACGATTTTTAAACACCCCCAGAACCACGCGGTGTTCCTCCCAAGTGAAGTAACAACAAAAAAAGAAATTCACAGACTGCTGTTTTGGTTTCGAGACATATATATTCAGACACACCATGAATAATATCTGATCATCCGCTTCGTTGATTACTTTAAAATACATTTAATTCTTTAGTGTTTTTCAATCACCGCATAAAGTCTGATTTTCCACGTTACCATTGTTGTAATTAGAAACATGAAATTGCCCCCTTTTGCTGAAATTTTTTTTGGTCTTTTGATTTTCTCATGTGCCAATAAACAGTAGTTTGCTATTTTATCAATGTGTGCTTCTGTCTGTGTCTACATTTCCTTTGGACCAATAATTCTAATCAGAATTAATGAACTGCAAAATTGATAACTTCTAGACTTCTAGTGCACTCTGCTGATTAATTCAGTACCCACCAAACCCACAGTGTCTAAACTGAGTGCATCAAAATCAAGCAATTCCCTCTACATCTCATTGCATGAGATTTGCAAAGTGATAGTGAGTTTAAAGGACTTTATGAAAGTTGACGTCACAGATTAACATTTTTTAATTTTATTGATCTTTTCACAACGGTGCTAGTGTTTCAAAATGTTCAATATACGAACAAGCTTTACTTTGATTGGGTCTATGTTCTTTGTTTTGTACAGAAAAAATATAAGACTTTCAAAAATTAATCCTGTTCTAAATGATTACCGTGTAATTACTGAAGGAATTGCCAGCCCAACTCCACTCTGTATTTAGTTATCCAACAATAAAAAACAGTAATGTAGTAGCAGTTACTTGCAGTCAGGGGAGGCAGGTTAGACACAGCTTCAGCATGGATATATAAAAATGATAGCATATTAAACGGTTATATTTATTCAGTGTTAAGGTTCTTGCACATCTAACACTTCACAATTTTCAGATTTTCTTTTTCAAGCTTTCGAGCTGAAATTTCACATTATATTATGAATATTAACAATAACATTAGTATCTATCATACAGTAGTACAGTGCTGAGCATTTGCTGGTGCAGAGTGAGGCACGCAATACTTTTGCCTAACGGCAGAGGGCAATAGTGAGACCAAGGATTCTCATTTTGCACACACTTCAGCCTGACAAAATAGAATCAATGATAGTATTAGCAAGCTAACAACAAATCAAGCCATGCTTTCTTTTCATTGCATGTACATTTTTTTCATGATAGAAGATTACCTATCTATTGATGCTTTTATTCAAAAGGAGCCGCACATATGCTTCATTCATAAGTTAAAACCCCAGGGTGTGATATTTGACCACTAGATGGCCCTGTGATGTCTGGTGCCACTGACCACAACGTGGCGGCATCCTGACAGACTCCAATGTGTAAAAAGAAATTCAAATTTCTTAATCAGTTATTTTTTTTTTTTATAAAAAATTAACATTGGTATGATAGTTCAAGTATGTTTGCCTATAGTATTCAATCAATGTCTTGTTTTTACTGAATGAAAGATTTTTTGTACCGCTATCAGGCACTAAATATTCAACACTTTTCGATCGATCGAGCAAAATCAATAAGTAAAACCCACATACACACAATTAAAAAATATAATTTGAATCAGATTACTGGACAGAGTTGTTCAAAGTATTTTGGTCAATGGCCAAATGTCACTATTAAAACCAAGACAAGGATGAGGGCATTTGAGGAGGACAAACCAAGACACACAAATTCTACATTAGATTCAATATTTTGAATAACATCAATCCTTTATTTCTTGCAACATCCATTGCAGCACGGTCATCCTGGAAGGGTATTACCTCATGTGCGACCCCTTCTAAAGCTTTCTTCCAAGCTAAGATTTATTTATTTTTCCCTTGCCCTCATGTAGGTGTCAGATCAGGGGATGTTGTAATGGTGGTCTGTGCAGCGCTTTGAAACTTCTTGTCATTAAGGGCTATACAAATAAATGAGACTTGATTTGACTTTAAGGAAGGAAAATAAAACATGTTCTATGTTACAGTTTATATATTCATTTCTTCCTCTGCTAATGAAATTATGAATAACATTAAAGTTCTTTTATTTGTAAATCTGAATGTGCCTCACCAGACACTAACCTCATCACGTCACTACAAACTAGATACTTTTATCTGACGAATATTTCTATTCATCCATGCAAGAGGATGGATGCAAGTGGTTGACTTTCTACACTTTCAGACAACCTCAAAATTCCATTCTCAAATCTAGAATACAAATGGTGCCTTTTTTTTGCCGGTTTTCACCTGGTCTTCTCCAGAGGACGTCCGTCTTGCTGGACAACAGAGGCCTGCTGTGGGTAAACAATAGTGGGGCCAGTCATGACAACAGCTCCGCTCTCCGTAAGTGTGCACTATATAAAAAAAAAGAAAAGAAAAAAAATATTTGTGACAAACAAATTAGTGTGTAGTTGGCTTGACAGATCATTACAGTAAAAATATATTGGCAAAAAAAGGTAATTCTGAGAGATTTTCTAAAAGGTAGTAAAAGGTAAAAATATACTAAAGTTGAGAAATGTTGATATTTTGCTGGAATAAATCAGTAAAACTCATTTTGAGAATAAGAACAAGAGACCGGGGTGCCTTATCACTTGATTTATGTTTGCTCATCTTTGCAAGGCACATAAATATTCAGTTTTCATGAGCGCTGACATGAAATGCATGAAGCACTTCATCTCTTTATACTGCAAATCTCAGAAAAGACACCGATGCAGAAAGACTGATAGTGGAAGAATCATGAGCCGACTAAATATATAAAAGTATAATTGCGTAACCTCAAAATGTCATCCTACAAATAAATTTACTAAGAATACTGTGTGAAGTAATTTCTTGTTTTTCAGAGGACCGGTACTAAAAATGTCCTGCGATAGTCAAAACCCATGTAATAGAAACCTTTATTTATTCATCTATTTATTTATTTTCTTGTTACTCAATAACAAACCAAATTTACATGCTCAAGTATTTGTTTAACAAATAAAATTATTGTAATTTATAAAGCCTTTTCTTCACTAATATATTCTGTGGTGTCAAATTATAATTTTAAAAATAATGTTGTTGTTTTATTGTACAACACAATGAATTAAGGACCGGATCCACTTTATTTTACATGATACTTTGCCGCCATTGTTTGGACGTTATGGAAAACTCCGTCTACCTTCCGGTTGTGTCTAACAGAAACCATTTAATATACATAAAAGCACCAGGGTGTCATGGTCGCCGTGGCGACCGGTCTGCCCCGCCCCCAGGGCACCAGCTGAAGCAGATCAGCTAATTGCGTGGCTGCTATTTAAGGTTGGGCTGTGGGTATTGCGGGTGTTGGCTCATTATACCTTTTCTGTTCTGTTATGCCTTGTCCTGTTTAGTTTAAGTCGGAGGAAACCTGTACCTGACCATTCTGAGTGTAAGAATGTTTTTGTTCTGTTTTGTCCCGGAGTTTTTGGACAACTTTTATTTTGGTAAATAAAAGCTTTGATCGTACGCAATTGAGTTCTCCCTTCCTGCCTCCTGCCTCCGTTCTGGTCCGGTCACCCCTTCCACCTCGTGACACAGGGAGCCACAAGGAAACGGCAAAGACCTGCATGTCGCTTGAGAGAAAGCGAGTGGAGAGGTCCAACTTTTTTTGGTGATAGAAAGTATTTTCATCTGTTTAGCCAATAAGAATGCATAACACAATGCACAATGGAAATCCGCAAAGCAGCGAAACTGCGATAAGCCGCGATACAGCAAGGGATTACTATATGAGCCTTTGTATTTACATGAATCACTCAAATGTAGTACTTCTTTGCCTTGTATTATGACTCCAATGTCTTTCATTCAGTGATCAAGCTTGGCTCTCAAATCACCATCTTATTATCCAAATACGATACATCAGTTCCAGCAGCCCCAAAATAAGGACGACAAAAAATAACAGCACTTAACAATTTGTAAAAAAATGTAGTACATATACCTCACAGTAAATTTGGTGGCAAGTGACTAAACAAACCCATGGTCAGGTATCACTTTGAAGTAGGAAAACACAAGGATTTTCTTTACAAGGCATTAATCACTTTTTTGCAAAGTCCAAAAAGCATACCTTTTTTGGAGGAGGAAGCCTGGAGCGGTAACGTTAAAAGGAATTCTTTTCCGTAGCCAATTTGATTTCTCGCGAGCTGCTTTTAAAGACTCACATGCTTTGGCCTAAGATGAGCCTCTTCATAAAAGGACCTTGTGTTGTGTTTTGGACGCACCGAACTGGGCGAGCTTGAAGAACTGTCCAGATCCTCGGCAGAGTCTTCTTCTTCCTCGGGCAGCGTGGGCATGGCAGGGAGCTGACAGGGCCGAGAGCGGGTGAGGGGGAAGAAAAAGGGGCTCTCAGCACTGGAGTCTTTGCTTGACTCTTTGGTGTTTTGCTGAAGAACAGATGGCTGTACAATGTCTTCTGATTCTTCTATAACCTGAAAATGTTAAGATAAGCATACCATGAGCAATAGTGGAAATAGTGGAAATGAAAACAAATACACTTTATTTATATTTATATCTAAAGCAGGGGTGGGCAACAATTTGTAATGACATGCTGCATTGGGTCAAACATTTTAGCCAAGGGGCCAATTCTGGAGACCGATACCATTTTTTTTCATTTTTGAATAAATATACATGCAGACGTCTACATGTTATATTTCTTTATACTAATTGTTAAATAGATTAGTTTGTAGTATTCGCGCAGTAGTATTTTTTTAGAATATCTGTTGTATTTTTGTATTTTTTTTGTATTTTGTTTTAATATTTCGGTAGACGTTTTTGGGTTATAAAGTGTGACTGTAGTAGTACTTGTGTAGTATTTCTAGTGTGTTTTGTGTTTTCAGAATGAAAGAGCAATAATACATTAGTCCCCTGTTTTAAGCACTAAATTTGATATTTAGTGTTGCAGTAATTTTAACGTATTTTTGTATTATTTCTGTAGTAGTATTTTTGTTTTAGACATACAAATCGGCAATGGAGACAAAGTTATTTTGCATCTAACTTCCTAACTTATGGGCTGCCATAAACATTTTTTTTGTTTTTTTATTAGTAATATTATCTCATCTCATCTCATTAGCCGTACCGCTTATCCTCATTAGGGTCGCGGGGGGGCTGGAGCCCATCCCAGCCATCTCCGGGCAGTGGGCAGGGGACACCCTGAACTGGTTGCCAGCCAATCGCAGGGCACACAGGGACAGACAACTCATTCGCTCATTCACACCTATGGACAATTTGGTCCGGCCAATTCACCTGAAATGCATGTTTTTGGAACGTGGGAGGAAACCGGAGTGCCCGGAGGAAACCCACGCAAGCACGGGGAGAACATACAAACTCCGCACAGGAAGTCTGGAGCTGGATTTGAACCCACGACAGGTTCCCATGACATGAACTGTGCCGCACAAGCACTAACTACTGCGCCGCCGTGCTGCCCTAGTAATATTATCATACAGTATATTGCCATTGATCATTACGTATTGTTTGGCAGGCAGGATGAAAAAGCCTAACAGGCCGCATGTGGCCTGCGAGGCATAGTTTGCCTGCCACTGTATCAACCACCATTGATTGCTGAAAGGAAATTAAAACAATTAAAATGCATTTGTATATTACTTTCCAGACACCAAAACAACGCAACATACTGTATAATAACAATCACTTGACATAGTAGTTGATGATATTTTATTTTTTCCTTCCCTCATTCCAGGAAACACAATTAGTACGTCACTGAACAATGTCGCAAAATATCCACATCCAAGTTTAATGTGTTTTTAATTGCAATATTTTTGTCACGTTTAGCGGGTGTAGACAAATGCGGGGAAGCTGGAATGGAGGCAGGTGTTCTCAACAAATAAGGTATTTCCTAACAAAAACCAACAAACAAACAAAAAAAACAGGCCAGAAGCCCGAAAGGAAATGTCATGTTAATCCAACGCAATGTGATGTCCGAACAGTCATTATAAAGCAGGGTTCAGCAAACTTTTTGAGTCACGAGCTGTACTGGTTTGAAAAGATTTACACTGGGGTCAGGCCGTAGGAAAAAAATTGCTTAATTTTAGAGGCAAATAGATAACATAAGCCAATTCATATTTTCTAGTTTGAATTTACCTCAACATGTTGTATTTTGTTGTCTATTGCTTTATAAAGGGACCAATTAATCAAATTGTTTTTGGAACACACAAAATATACAAGTTACTACACTCAATAACAAAAATAAACCTCAAATTGAAAATAAATGCAAAGTAATGGTCCCCTTTCAGCCCCAAATTTCATCATTTGTACTGAAAAACATGCAACAAGACCACGTAGGAAGTGGCATGCTTTGGTGACATCCAGTGGACATATTAAAACTGTAGGTCATTGTTTGTGGCACAATTCTTTTTTATGGTTCTCTCAGCATATTGGTAGGCCTGCTATAACCCTTGGGTCGTACTTTGGTGACACATGTCATGAAGGGTAAGGGTAGTCATCGTCAAGTGTGGGGAGATTGAACACACAAGTGCCCAGTTTCATGCCTGTATGGCGCCGTCTAGAGGAAGGAGTCATGGCAGAACATAACATTTTTGCCAATAAAACTTGGCAACTACATACACTATATGCATAAAAGTGTTCACTTCATATAAAGAAGAATTGTATGTTCACATTCTAATCAGCATGCAAATCAAAAAATATGATACAATGTCAGCACTTTTAAAAAAGGTTCTAAAATAGCCTTTGTGCAAAAGTTACCAAATTGATTACTTACTTAAAACCAGAACATGAACAGACCTAAGGCTAAAGTGTACGGAGTAACATTATTATTTATTTTTGGGGGGATCAAGCATTAAGCTGATATGAACTGCCTCTACTGTATATGAAAAAAAAATAAATATCATGGGACACACCACAACTCTGTACAGTAAAAGATTGTTCAGGAATCAGAGCTGATATAAGACTGACTCCCACAGGATGACTGTGGCAGTGAATTTAGAGGGACACTGAAGTAAAATAAACAATGGGGCTTTTACATACACAGCGTAATAAGTACATCCTGTTAAGGAATCACACATTCACTAACCGTGGGGGGAAATTGCATAACTGCAGCAGTGAGGGGGTTAGTTAGAATGTTTGGAAAGCAAAACTAATATACCAATCATATGTAATATAATAAAATATAAAGTAATGTAATATAATATAACATAATGTAATGTAGAATAAGAATATAATTTAATATACAGTAATGGTTAGCGGATTCGGCTAACATGCAATAACAAAGAAAATTTAAAAAAGGGGAAATGAAAGAAGCAAAAAACACACACAAACATTTTTGGACCATGGCCAACCCAACAAGTTAGGCACCTAAGTTGGTCATGCTTTCGTCCCTCCAGTTGAAACGGGACACAAGAAAGAAGCCATGCCACTCGGGTCAGGGTGACACAACACAATGGTAAATGATAAATGGTCTGCATTTATATAGCATATAGCATATTTTCAATGAAGACCTCCCAAAGGGCTTTACGATGTGCTTCACACTTACCCATTCACACACACACACTCACACACCAATAGCGGCCATGCACCCATACAAGGCGCCTGCTTATTGGGGGCATTAGGAATTCAGTGTCTTGCCCAAGGACACTTCGACATATAACACGGTGGAGCCGGGAATCGAACCTGCGATCTCAACACACTCTTTTGTTCAACAGCAGGGCCCAACAGCTTTCACTGGTTTACCCCTGCTGCATCATACAGGTGCCCTGCCCATCCCTTAGAACGTGTAGTATAAAATATAATATATATACTGGAAATATATATATATATATATATATATATATATATATATATAGTATGCAGAGGTTCGCTGACGGACTGACAAGGAGTGACTGGAGTAGGAGGGGAATCAATCAGGCAACTAGCAGCAGCTGGTGCCAAACGAGCTGGCACAGGTGAGTGCAATGAGTAATCATGACATGTGCACGGCACAATAAATGTACATTCCATATTATATATCGGACTTTTTGGTGGTCATTGTTTATTTCAAATATAGTGTTGTTATCTATTTTCTGATTTTTGTTCTACGAAGAATCTGAAGGGGTTATTTGATTGTTGCTTTCTGGAAAACCATATTTTTTTACATTTAGGCACTCCTGCAATCATCAAACTTTTTCTGTTACAAACTGACCCTTGCCCCTCTTCAGAGAAGGGAAAAGCTATGTGTCCCTCAAAGGAAAACGTTTGGGGACTCCTGGTTTGTGCCTTCCTTTGAAATCTTTAAAGGCAAATGTATGAAAATCATCACATGGTGCCACGTCACTTTTCCTGAGCTTCTGCGGTAAAGGAACATTTGCACAAGGTTCTTGCTGCCATTGCCTCACAAAATGCATTCATCTATGAGATAGAAAGTACGAAAAATCATGGTCCTTACAGATACACCTGACAAATGCTCAAACGGCTTGATTGGACATGCTGTGTACTGTGTACTCTGAATAGCAAGGTGTCCACCAGAAAAAAATACTAAGATGGTAGTCAGGAATGGGAGCAACTGGAAATGTAATTTGACATGAGCAAACTTTTGGGCAACTGAATTAGGGGGTGGGCTTGAACCATAAAGGGTAATTGAACGACTCTTTTTGTCACTATTATGGGTATATCTTTCTCAATTTTTGGTAGAAAGAAAATCTGTTTAGGTTGTCAATGCAGACAAGAAGTTTGGATGTTATTTGGACATTACTATTTGTTGATGAACTAGTAGTGGGGTAGTAAAAAAGTCCTTACTAAATTGGACTAAAATCTCTCTGGGAAAACTTTGATCGCAATACTTTACATCACAAGTGACAAATAACCAGTTTCCTGTGGCCTTTTCTATTCCACTTCGCATCCAAATAGGTTGAGATCGGAAAAATTGATTTTATCTTTGTTGGACACTGAAAGGCTGTTTTTTTCTAAAGTAGATAAAACACAACTTAATAATGCAATCCGTTACAAAGCAAACTTTTAAGGGGCACGTGAGTGATCATGAAACAGAGATAAATGAGCAATTCCATTATTTCCTGTGGGGTTAAGGGGAGAGACCACCACTCTCTGTGCACTCAGTTTTCAGTCGACTGGTTTTCCCATGCATTGATCACCGAAAGTGCTTTTAGCAGGCAAAAATTGAGACACAACCACTTTCACCTCTGTCTCCCTCATCATGATGTTACATATGACAAGACCCTATCTGCCACATTGTGTAAAATGTGACTGAGTCAAGCACAGAAGAAGCTCACATAGAAAGTGCTCTGGCAGAGACCCGATATGACATAACAGAGCGAAGGGGCGAAATCTAGAGAACAAAGACGTGAACTCTGCACTTTTGCTGCTCATACACTGACCTCGTTTGCATTTTACCAGTTTCACCAGAAGACACAGTTGAGGTTAACCAGCACACATCTCACGAACCCATGAACAGAGAATCGCCCCCCCCCACCCCTCAGAAGCCCTCCATCTGAACCTGCCCAGTTGTTACCTGCGTCTAGCTCCCAGCAGAGCTCCTGACTTCCACACCAACTGTCACCACACGCTGCTTTTTCTCAGAAAACGTCTCCTGACTCTTGGTCTCCGCTTCCTTCTCCCATCCCCTCGATTCGCTGTCTTTTTTCAGCTGCAGCCTCTCTTTGACTCCTGGGAGCTTTGACCATTTAAGGAGAAGGGCTGTATGCCTCTTTCAGCTACTTCAGAGTGTGCGTGTGTGTGTGTGGGTGGGTAACGTAAGTGAGTTAGTCGTCAACCCACTCATTTTTCTTTTTTAACCTTTTGTCGTGCAGAGCTAATCACTCTAATTTCACTCTTGAAATTTCATACAGTACATGTTTTTAGACAAGCTCAGGCAGTAGCCGAATACATCTAACGGCGTTATGTACTGGGTTACGGTAGGGTTAGGGTTAAGATGCACAAAATCTTTTTGTATTCCGTTACAGTTACAGAAAAAAGATAATGAAATTACAGGTATGATCAGTTAAAATAAGGTCGACTTTGCAGGATTACAATTTTAAAAAAAAAAGTATGTTTACATATAGGCAATGCGCCAATAGACAAATTGCATCTGTATCTTCAATCACTGACAAAAGAGGGACAGAAAAAGAGAGGCGAGGATTACACATGACGTACACATGCATCGTAGTAACGTCTGTATTTATTACGCATACTGTACAGACAGCTAACTCATCTACCACTTAATGTATTGTTTTGCCGGTAAAACGCTTTTCTTTTTGTCAGTGTATTATTTCTTTCTTAATGTAACATTAATTTTATTGAATTGGCGCGAGCCTACATTTCCGTAAAGCTGCGTATGTGTGTGTGTATTAGACAGCGCAGTTGTGTGCTAGCAATGCGCTTGAGGACTTTTAGTAAATTTGATTTCCTCCTATTGGTATTTTGCATTTAATTGTTGTTCCAAATCACTCCACGGTCACTATATTGGTAAGTTGTGAGAATGTTTTATTTCATGTTCATGAATATTATAAACAAGCATCCCTGCATGACCACTTACTCCAAATACGTGCATGCAACACAACAACACTTTTTTTAGTGTAGTTGCTGGCATGGCCTCCAACGAAATTGATACTTTTGCTAATATTTGTTATTCCTTCTTCAAACAAGTAAACCTTTAACTTGGACACAAGACATCCCAGAGTTAGTTGGAAATTTATGTGGTGAGCGAGATTGAAAGTATGAATGGCCACGGGGCAGTAACGGAAGTATCACAACAAAAAGGTAAAGCAAAAAAATCCACGTGGTCCCTGTTTCTATTGATCCGACTTTTTCAGCTATAAATGGAATAAAACCCAACGCCAGGAATACGACAGGACAAGCTTGACTTTCAGCTGTAGTTGGCGATCAAAAAGAATTTCTTGATGAAACTGAAACTCATGGATAATCTGCACAGCAGAGTAATCAAAATCTTATGAGGAAAGAAAGGATGACGGATTTTGTGCACAAATAAATGGGATTTTTGGTGACTAAAATGTGGCTGTTTACTAAAACAATCGTGCAATTCTATGAGTTTATTATTGATGCCTTTTAATATGTATTGCAGCTGTAGCTTCAGTAAATGTTTTAAAGCCATAAACTAGTTATTGAGGGTTGGATTTTTTCAGACGTAGCATTACTGAAGTCCTAGGTGAGAAATGCACGGTCCACCACTGAGTAATTCAAATCTGATGCTATCTATTTAGTACGGAAGAATATGAAATTTACTCTATTGATGATCGGAGGATCACACAGATTGCCGACAACTGCACACTTTTTGGATTTGTTAGTACCATCTCAAAGAAAATGGACAATTTCATGAAACACAAGAGCAAAGGTCTTTGGATGATACTTTTTAAGTCAATATCCATTCATATCCCTTTTCATGCATATGGAAACATAAAAAAAAAGTATTTTTATAAGAGAAAATGGCTTACTCTGTCACGGCTGTCTTGTTCGATGTCACCTGCAGAGTCCAGAGAGATAGAACATGAGATTTGCATTTAACAGGAAATCATATGCATTGCAAATGAGACACTGGGCAGCAGAACGAGTAGCACTGGACATGAAACGTAATTTTTTCCCAGAAGGTATTAGCAAGAGCTTTGTCTTGGTTGGAAAGAGCTTTCTCTATGTCCGTCATCTCGCTTTCGAATGGCAGCAACACCCTGACAACCCCAGACATGATTGAGTCTTCTCAACCGCAAAAAAATAAAATAAAAAAACTAATTTTGTTTTAGGGGAAATGTATCACAGTCAGAAGGCTGTGATTGTTAACTATTTTGGGAGTTCTGCAATTTTTATCTCACCAAACAAAAATATGCAAATTATGTTTTTTGGGGCTAAAATACACCCCTGAAATAGACCATTGTCCCAAAATGGCTTTTGGGGTATATTTAAATATGTCTGGTTAATGTGAAACTTGTTAATCACTGACTAACCAAAGGGTGAAAAATGTGTTCATTTATTTGCATGGCATGTATTTGTAGTTATTTATTTATGTATGCATTTACAGTATTCCTACACACAGCAGGATTGTTCCTCCATGGAAATGAAGGTGACTCTTATTAATCTACATTTGTAGCAATGTCCCTGTGATAGAACCATCATACCATTCATGGGAACCAGCGGAGACACATCAACTTCCGGAACAACATAAGGCAAAGGAGGGGGACTCTCCACTTGGCCTTCATCCAGTGTAACACATGCATTCGAAGGAGCTGGGCCAGTTGACTTCTCAAGACGGGACTGTTTAAAAAAGTGTACAGGGAACACTTGATTTATTTTCCAGAGTTGTACTGGTTACACAACAAAAAATTCTGAGAAAAGGTCTTTGGATCTCAACATTTCCCACTTATAGACAATGCAGCCGCAGCGGGATATTCAGGTATAAACAAAGAGAAAGTTACAGTATCTCTCTTCTTAATTAATCAAGCACCCTTATTTTTTAGCTGCAGAACCTAGGCCCAAAAGTAAACAAAGAATCCACATTTAAAAACAAGCATCTAAAAAAAGTTACATTTTTTTGGTGGGTGGAAATATATAATTGCAAATCTAAATAAGATCAACTACTGTAACAATAGCATGGGTTAATAGTAACACCAATTAATTATTCACCTTAAGATGTATATAAGTGTATGTAATTATATGCTGAATTTTCTTCTATTCTTCTATTCATTTTTAAGCATTGCAAATGACAAATTTATTGTCATTGTAACTTGTAAATCTTGTAACTGCACTACTACGATCCCCTGTAAGTAAACATCAAATGTAATTATCTTCTGCTTTTACATGCCCACACTTTCTTGTGTAAATATTTTGTGTTCATATATATCCAAATTCTTTTTATCATTTTTTCAATCTCAATCTTTACAGTCTAAATGTGTAACTGTAGTGCCACGTCCAATTTCATTGTCACAATATGTTCAACTAATTTTGTAACAATGATAACAAAGGTATATTCTATTCTATTCTATTCTATTCTATTCTATTCTATTCTATTCTATTCTATTCTATTCTATTCTATTCTATTCTATTCTATTCTATTCTATTCTAAAGTGTTCAAGTCAAGTCATGTTTATTTCTTCAGCCCTTTATCACAAACGTCTCAAAGGGCTGCACAGACCATCGACTATAACAGACTGTGACTATTAAAACTACAGACCTCTGATCCAAAAGAACATTTGTCTCTGGCACCATGATAAAGGATAATGTCAAAATGAAAAAAAAACTAATGCTCTTCATAGGTCATCCACATTACTGGTATTGCAGTGATAAGAGCTTGGTGTTTTCACTTACCGTTACAACTGAATAAGCGCGCTCAGACTTTGAGTTCTTTTAGAGGTAAAAAAAAAAGCGCATCAAAATGCGCTCTAGTATTATTCAGGCAGGCCATATCCTCCCAGTGGACTGTAGATATGGGACCACTGCTTTATGCATTGTGGTCTCAAAGTAAAATCTAAGAATTACAACAGAATTTTCCCAATAGTCCAGTTATAAAAATGATCGCCAAAATTATTATGCAAATTTTAAGCTGAGCTATCTACTACTTAGCATGAATATCATCCTATTTTACCAGCAGAGAAATAAAAACCTTCTCCCTGACCCACCTGATTATCGTGTTCCTTGATTCGGGCCTCAAGTGATTTGGCCCGAAATTCTGTGTCGGCTGTGCGTCCCAGAGCGGCCTCCACCGTCCGGGTGATGCTCTCCATCCTCACCCTGACCTGGTTGAGCCTCGTCTCGCTGGACTTTGCTACTTTGGCCGAAACCAGGGCGCTTTTGACCATGGCTTCCATTCTCCTGAGGCCCACGAGCACTGCGTCTGCGCTCACCTCCAGTTGGATTTGTCGCTGTTGTGAGGCGGCAGGTTCTGTGCCCACCGACACATCCCTCCGCTCCTTCACAGGTTTTCCTTCAGCGCCATCTGCTTCCTCCCTCTCAGTGTTTGTTTCTTTATGTACGAGAATGGCCCTGTGGCCGCTTTTTTGCTCGGTAACAGTTTTAAGAGAAGCTTGCAGGTGGGAGACCTGCTCCCTCATATCAGTGACAGTCCGCTCTGCTTGATGGAGCCGAGCTCTCTCAGCGAGCTCTCTGAAGTTCTTTATTTCGCTAGTACGGCCCTTACCGCCCTCGACGCTGAGGGCTTTCCACCATTTTACGATGGCCACCTTCTTGGACTGTGGCACCGGCGACGGGGTCTTGTTTGTTCTCTGCTCCTTCTCCCAGGCTTTACATCGCTCATCCACCTTCTCTCCTTTATCCTCCAACGCACACTTCTGGAGTTCCAGATCCTGCAGCCTGAAACCAACAACCCAGTTTTATAAACGTCTCCTTCATGTTCTGTTATGTCTGGAGTTAACAGAGCAGCATTAAAACTGCACTTAGCCTCGTTACAATCTTAAAGAGGACGGTAAAGCCTGCATTGCGTAAGGGAGGTGCTAATAAATTTTCCGTCAAAAGCAAATGTTTTATTACCAGGAAGAAGCTCCTCAGAGTCAATTCTAATGTCAACTAAATCCAACCCGTTACCATAACAGGAGAAAAGGGAGACCAAAAAAAAAAAAATCACATACGCATTGACAAGCCGCTGCTTGATTCTTGCCTGTTGCTGCTGGTGCTGAGGAAAAAGCTTCTCCTGGATTTCTAGGGGGTAGGAGCCCTATGTTGAAAATAAAAGGGAAACAAAACCAATGCAAATAATTTCGCATCAAAGGCTGGACGTAATGTCAATTCCAAACTCACCCTTTCTGAGTACTTGTGCCAAATATGTGCTTTGTCTGCAGATTTGATCCTATGTATGATGCTCTGAAGGTCCTCACGTTCCGTATGGAGGGGAGGGCCGCTTCTTTCGTCCACAGATCTGTGGTTCTGCTGTCAAAAGGATCATAGGATTTCTACAGTTAACGTGCGAACGATAGCTGTGTCAGCAAATGTTAACCTGAAGATAGTTTTTAACAATTAACAATACTTTAATGATTACTGTACTGTAGTGCTCTTTGGTCTCCCGACGTCTATCATCAATAGTTTGCATATGGTTGAAAAGGCGGCAGCGAGACTTTTGACTAGGACAAGAATTTGCTCATATCATCCCAATTTAAGCTAGCTTGCAATGGCTCCCTGTCCGTTTAAGATGGAACTTTAAGGTTCTGTTACTAACGTACAAAAGCTTGTATGGACTTGCCCCTTCTTATATTCCTGATTTAATTTCCCAAATTTCCCTGCTTGGAGAATCCACTCGGAAAATACTGGGCAACTTGTGACTCCGATAGCAAATGAGAAATCTGCAGGCTTAAGATGGTACTTCATTTGGGCCCTGATGCTGTGGAATACTCCTTCCCTAAGACAAAATCTGCGACCTCAGTGGAGGTGTTTAAATCTAAAGACTCACTTTAAAAAGCTTAGAATTCTTGCTGACTTCATACTTTTGTTTTCCTGTCCTTTCCGGCTGCGTGGCTGGTGGCGGAGTGAGGGAGAAGGACAAACCTGGATAAGTCAGTGGACCAACACCTGGACCTGAAACACGTCATTGTCTGCATTGACCAGCAGGTTGAGATGGGGAGCTGTTTTTTTGCTGTCTTGGACTTCTTGAACTATTCTTGTTATAACCTTTGTTCATATATGATGTTGACTACGTTTTGTGTATTGTTATCCAATGCAACATCTATTGCAGCCTGGTCACCCTGGAAGAAGGATTATAATTTTTGTGGCCTCTTCTAAATCTTATTTTCCTAATGCTGAAGTGTTTGAGTTTTTCCTTGATCGTGGGATTTGTGGTCTTTTGAGACTTTTTGTGTTTAAGGGATGTAAAATAATGACACTTGATTTGATACCTGTTGCATCTCTTGGATTTCACTTTGCAGTGAGAGTAGGTTGGGGGGATCTCGAGTGTACAGTGCTTGGGGGCTGATGCACAGTCTGTCATACCTAACAGGTGAAAAAATAAATGAATAAAAAGTCATACTGTTTTTGTCATAGCAATTACGCGGAATGAATATTAAACTGTAGTCAAGTGAGATAAAGATAAATCACTTCAAACTGTACCGTACAATTTTATTTTTAATCATTAAAGGGACACTGTGTAATATTTGACCTATATCGCTGTGTTGTGTAGTGCTACTGAAAATGAGTTCTACAAAGCACAGTACAAACTAAAGAGACTTGAGGTAACCAAATCGCACCATTTTCTGCTCATTTCTTGGGGCCCAGCATTTCAAAGGTTTTTTGTTTTATTGGGGGGGGCCTCAGCAGCAAGATGGCAGCAATCATTTCAGCTCCCTCTAGGTGAGCTTCATATGAAGTAAAATGACTACAAAATTATTGACCTATGAGTATTTTAAAAAATGAGTATTTTTATCAGTGAAGTTTTTTTACCATTAGAAGGCGCTTAATAATACACAATATCCCTTCAATATTCTGATACTGAGAAAAATGTCTAGTTGAAAAAAATGAGTAAAAATACTGTAAACTCATCAAAATATGAAACTTTCTAAATAAAAATGACTTTTTCTGTTGTGAGATCATTATTATTGCTTTCCATATTACATTAATCTTATTCTGCTACAGTTTTTTCCAGAAATATAAGTCCTTTAGTTGGAAAAATTCAAAATAATATATTTTTTTCCCAGTAAGTTATTTGTTGGTTTAATTCTGCATACCCCCAAAAAAATCATCATATCTATATACTTTTTACTCAAAAATATAAGAACATTTAACGGAAAAGAAATATGGCAAAAAAAGAAATGTAATACTTAAGATGCCCTGGCGTTTTTGTAATGCCAAGATGCTAATAGGGGAACTCAAAATCTCATTATCTGCAATGAGAACAAGAAAAAACTTTCAAACAAAGAGGATTATTTTATTAATATCGTGTTGCAGTTTTTTTTTAAAGATTTGCTGCCAGAACGAGAAAGTGTGTTAGGAAATGACTACTAGATTTTCTAGACTTCTTTTAGGGGTTAAAGCGTACATAAACATAATGGCAGGCTTTTAACTGGGGGGTTTTAAGTCCACACTTTTGGTTCAATCAGAATATCATTGACAAAAAACTGTTGCAGTAAATAACAAAATATTTACGATATAAGGCTTTTAAGGCTAAAATACAGATTCCGTGAATTGACCAGAGAATAATCATCATAAATACCTTGCCAGAACTTGATGTGACTGTTCATGTAACCTGGTCAGCTCTGCTTGCACACCCTATTGAATGCCACCATAGAAAACTATCATTCATGCATTTTATACAATTGTTTATTGATTGCAGTTCCTGAAACAAACCTCAATGATGCTATGGTTCTCAGCATGAGAGCTCTTCATCTTATCCATTAGGATCTCTTTCTACAGACATACGAAAACTAGTGGGATTGTGAAAAGAAGAAACATTCAAAATTGTATTGATCACTGAACTAACCTTAGTCATTTCTCTGTCTTTCAGATTTAGCATGACCAGAGCGTCTTGAAGTTCAGCCTGTCAACATTTGGATGTTGAACAAAACAAGATCAACAAACTGAAACAAATGTCTCACAGGTATGTGCTGAATATTATTCCCACCTTCAACTCAGTATTGATTTTGCGAAGTTTGTTGATGCCATCTTCCGAACATGTCTTTTCAAAGGACAGTTTTTCATTCTGTGGACACAATAAAAAAAAGATTTATTATGCTAGGTTTACACAACTGGAAACCAGTTCCTAAGTGTCACAAAGTGGCTGTAGTGCAAAAGTCAGTTTTGACTTGAAATAATTTTAACAAAGAAACAGTGAATAAGAATAGCTACTTAATTAAGCTGCACAATATTGTTGAGTGTGGGATTTGTGTAAATAGTTGGTCAATTTGTCCAAATCCTGCATCCAATAGTCATACACTAACCGCTAAATGTGATTACTAAGAAGACGTTAAAAAGTTAACGAGCAACATCTGGATTTCCAATTTTCAAAAAGGGACACTAATATTTGACCACTAGACTGTCAGGTATTGGTAAACTCAAAGCACCTTACCTCCTATTACTACTGTACCAAAGTATTGTTCAACTCATCCTCCTGTACTGCTCCACAAGTTTTTTTCACTGTGCTCTCTGTCACGAACCAGACCAACCTCACACGTATCATAGCAGCTAAAATCATCAGCCTCCCGAAACCAGACTCATTTGACTGGCAAACACAATAGTCCAGGATATCAGTCACACGCTACACCAACCTTTGATCCCCCAACCGTAAGGGCGAAGATAAAGGACAATAAGACTTAAGAGAGCATGCATCAGGAAAAGCCTGATCCCCTCTGCCATTACCTTTCTACACAACAGGCCCCACCATTCAAGTCTGCCCTTATTGTCCCATTGTCATATATGTTTGTCATTCTGCGGTTTCTGTAATGTAATGCCTGTTGTTTTCCCCCGGTACAATCGGTGGGTGTGAATTTCCCTAAGGAACTAATAAATTAAAATTAATCTAGATGTTGTTCAATAGTGTAGTCAGTGCAACTGAAAAACAAGTGCTACAAAACACTTGGAAGAATACAAACTACAGAGACTCAAAGTAACCAAACCTCACTGTTTTTTCTATTTATTTTTGGCCCAGCCTTTCACAGGTATTTTGGTTTTCAGGGGTACCCTTGGATGCTAAATGGCAAACAATCATGCAAGCTCCCTCTAAATGATCCTCATGTAAAATAAATAAGAATTTCTTTATCTATAAGTGTTTAAAAATGCATGTTTATATAATAGTTAATGTATTTTGCTCATTGTTCAAATCAATGGGGTGACAGATGTCGCAGCAAGATCAACTTTTTTTTATGAATTAAGTTTTTTTACCACTAAGAGGCACTTGATAATACACAATGTCCATTTAATATTCTTATTAGAAAACAAATATGATTTCAAATAAATATGCCCTGTTATGTTAGCTTATGTCAGTACTTTTTTCTTATTGTCCTTGGATTTTTTTAGCACTAGGAGGTGTTAAATAATCCACAATATCTTTCTCAGAATATGAATTTTACCTTGTCTTCAAGCCTCCTGATGTGAACCTTCAGACATTCAACCTCATTGCTCTGAAGCAGACAAAAGGTCTTAATCCACTTTGTTTTCATTGCATTAGTAGCTGTCTGGTATGCTTATAAGTTACCAGCTTGGCACAACCAGCTTGCATACGGCTGGCTCTTTCCTGTGCCTCTTTGAAGGCCCGACGAGTCTCCTCCAGTTCTTCTGTTATGGATCGGGCTCGAACGACTGACCGCTGTGAACTGAACATGCCAAAAAACAAAAATCTAAAATGTACATCGCAACTAAGTAAGTCTGCCAGTGAGTTCAAGTTCATAGAATAGAATAGAATAGAATAGAATAGAATAGAATAGAATAGAATAGAATAGAATAGAATAGAATAGAATAGAATAGAATAGAATAGAATAGAAATTATGACATTGTATCATGATAAAATACCACAGTTTAAAATAATAAGTTAAGGGTAATACAGTACTAGAATAAAATAAAAACAACATATAAAAAAACAAAGAACAGTGTGGGGGAAATTAAATAGAATAAACCTTTGTCAAAGATTTCTAAAAAATTATATCGTTTACACTATTTGCACTTTCTGACTTTATTTGCAAATTATTGTGCAATGGAAGGTATAAATGACATGTTGACATTGTTATATTTGTATTTTTGTTATCTTGCTGCTTTATTTGATTCTCTTGGCTTTTGTTCCGAAACAGTTGTAATATAAATACATGTTTTTATGGTGTTAAAGTTTAAATAGTAGTAGTAAACCTTTTGAGTGTTTTTGGCCGTGTTTATCGTAAATATAAACCAACTTAAGGGGGGAAGGTTCAATTATTCAATGATAATGGCATTAACAAGGGAAAAATATTTGATTATGCCCAGTGAGAGCCTTCACCTGGCCAGCTTTGCTCTGAGCTCAGTGATCTCCAAGGTGAGCTGCAGGTTGATGTCTTCACACTGAGCCACCGTCCTCAGAAGGCTGCTGTTCTGTTCGCTCAGCTTGCGGTGAGCTAGCTTTAGTTCGGACACCGTTGTTGACAGATCGTTGCCATCGCTTAAAGCCAATCAGACAAGTTCATGGTGAAGTCATACAACATTTTAGATGAACTTTGTCAAAACTAACCAGGTGCACTGTTGGCTGTCAGTGGGAGCAGGCCTAGTTGGAGGGGTTGAGAATTCCAGACCTGAAAGAACATTTGATCAATTAATTTTTTTTGTAAATTAAAACTGTTGGGGTATCTCACTTTTTAAGAAGTAATAATAAATGTTGCTTACCGTTTACAGGCAACACTGAAGCATCTAAATACGATGCCTCGTCACCACTGTCCACAGCAGTGCTAATCAGCAAGAATCACACAATTTATAACATGAAAACTAATGAAGTTATTTTGTAACCATTTCAATGTCTGTTCTTTTTCATATAAATTCAATTACAGTGCCCCCTTTACAAACAATTTACTTTAGTTACAAGATATTTGAGATACGAAATGTCTTTAGAGTAAAAATCTTGCCCGACATACGAGAGAAAATCCAAGTAACAAGAATTTCCAGACGCTACCACGAGAGGGACTGAGTGCTCGAGACCGCTCACCACCAGCATCAACTCGTCCCAGTTTGCACGTGCGTTTCCCAAGCCTGATTCTGCACACATGTGTTTTTTCATCGTGCGCCCTAACTAAACCTGCACCTCTCTCCCTTACTACACATACACCTGTGTTAGCAACCAACGACTTCCTCCAGGGTAAGTGCTCATAATAATCTTGCATTTTATTTTGTTAATATAATCTTATTTTTCTTATTACTGTATTGTTTTGTTGGATTGCTCTTTGAATGTGTTTTTAGTGATCAGGAAGTTATGTTTTATAGGTATTTTGGTTCAACTTGGATCATTAAGGGAGGCCAGAAACAGATTAATTGGTTTTCAGTTATTTCTTATAGGGAAAATTTGCTTGAGATACGAGAAGATCTAGATACTAGCTCGATCCGGGAACAAATTAATTTCGTCTGTAGAGGGGCCACTGCACAGGGTGTTTCAAATGTCTTTGGCAGATTTAGACTGTCACGGACCAGGAACGGAGACGGGACCCAATTGCGTTCGTTTTACTCAGCTTTACTTAGAAGGTGAAAAGGGCTTGCACCCACGATTCGGTGATCGTCGTTCACGGGTAGCAGATCGCTGGGAAAGCGAAAGTGGCACTTCCGTGTCGATCGAAGGCAATGTCGAGAGCGAGAAAAAACAGGTCGATGGCCGGGACGGAGGTGCAAAAACGTAAAACGGGTTCCGAAAAGAGGTCGCAACAGGAATCAGACGGAAAACAGGGCAGGATAAAGTCAGGAGTCAAAAGAGCTGGCCTTGCGTATAGCTAAGGTTTGCAGACGGTCTGACGCTGATAACTGGGAACCTGGGGGTTTAAAAAATAGCAGGGAGCCATTCAGAGCCCAGGGCTGTTGGCGCCAAGGAATGGGCACAAGTGCCTCGCATCAGTAATCATGACATAGACATCGAATATCTCAGAAACTATCCAGGATATGAAAACACATCTGGTAAATTCAGAAAGCTTGTAATCTCAATTTTCACACAAAATATTTAAAGATGTTAAATATGAGCACCGTTGGTCACATAACACACATAAAGCCAAGGGTCAGATTCTTGCATTGCCATTGTTGCAACAGTGTCGGTTATTCATGCCTTCAGCTCATCCACATCTCTAGCAATATGAGTTACATGGACCAACCCTTTCACAAATCCCCTCAAAAAAATCCCATTGTGTAAGATCTGGAGGTCTGCACGACCAGGAATGAGATCGTGATCATTCTGCTCAGACCGTCTATCTTTCTGGCAGTGTTATGTTTGGTAACTGTCTAACCCTCAGCTATTTCTGTAGCGGCACCCCATGCTGTTGAAAAATGAATTCCTCAGACGCTCTCTCACCAAATTTATCCATTAACCAGTTTTCCTGCATGGTGAGGTACTTCTCACCATTGACTGTTGCTCATTTAAAGAAGAATTGTCTGTAGACAGCTTTCTTCCACAGCAAAAAAAACAGTGAAGAAGGAATAACACAGACTGTTGCTACCATTGTGCCATGTGACTAATTGCGTTCACATTGAAAATTTTTTAACATTTGATGTAAAAATTGAGATTAAAAGCTTCAAGTTTACCAGAGGGGTTTGTATGTCATTAACAATTTCTGAGATACTCGATGTCAACATGTGACAATGACTTTTTGAACCCCTTGTATATTGCACTTAACATGCAAAATATTTGCAATTGGAGTGTACATTTAACTTAACCAATTTCAATCTTTTAATTTAAGATCCAAGCTAAATGTTGCAGTTTTTTACCGTTTGCCGATGTTAGAAACACTTTGTACCTGTTATGACTGCACTGGGAAATCCACTCCTTCATAATCTGGTGGAACATCTCTCTGCTCACAATGGTATCCTGACCCTCTGGGTCCAGCAGATGCTCTAAGGATGTCAAGCGACCCTGCTGTTGATTCTGGGACGTGACCTTCCGCAGGTAGTGCAAGATGGTTGATGCTGTCACCTCTTCTCATGGGGACGGAAAACACAGTACAAACCAAGGTGTTCTCTATAGTGTATATTTTAACACATTCATCTTTGTGATAAGTCAACGCACCAGTGCTCGTTGCGCTGCACGCATTGTACATGATGTCAAGTAGTTCATGCTCAGAGAATTCACTGGCATCGTTCGAGTCCTCCAGTCCATCCATCATTGCACTTTCAGGAATCTCCCACTCTAAGGACTCACAGATACATTTTGTTCAACCTTTTCATTCACCTGTCAGAACAAATGGAAAATGGAGGCTTAACGCCTATTCCCGTCAATGTAAATGGATGTTTTGGTAAATCTCAGGGGTAGGTAGAATGCCATAACTCAAGTCAACACAACATAATGAATAACCGAAAAGTAATGAGTAACTGGTTAATTATCGGATAGAATTAAGGGGGTCTGTACTATTTGACCAAAAGGAGACTCAACATGACACAACTGTACATTTTTTTTATCATTTTTTTGCCCAGTCTTTCCCAAGGTTTTTGTATTTTGGGTGTACCCTTGGCAGCAAGATAGCAGACAGTCATGTAAGCTCCCTCTATGTGAGGCTCATAATATGTAAAATACATTTGTGCAAATAAATGAATTTGAGTATTTCAACAAAAGCACATTTATATATTTATTTTCATAAGCTTACTATTCAATTCAATATTGTTTTATAAATGAGTAAAGTTTTTTAATCACTAGTAAGAGGAATACACAATATCCCTTTAATGATTTTGCAAGTTTTCAATATTCAACATTTCCAGAAAAATGTAGACAAAATGGTGTATAGAGGTATACAGTCCCCGCATCACTTACCATCCTTGCTGTCAGACATTGTCCCAATGTTTAGATTTGAAGCGATGGATGGGATATTACATTTGTAAAAATGCTTTATCTGAAATCAAAGACAAATACAGTGCTGTACTTATTTTTTTGAGATAAATGGGGTTTTAAAAAACAGTTAATCATATCTGTTAGAAACGATTTTTGTAAACTCAAATGTAATAAAGACTGCCAGCTACTAGTGTTCAGATAAACCTTAAAAACCCTTGAAGGAAAATTAAACCAGATCTGCAAAAAATGTGTTTACTATCCAAAGATAACTCATCTATTGTATCACAAGACATCTAATTTAATGGTGTAGTTAAAATTCCACCAAACTCACGTAAAAAAGAAACCTGAATTGCAATAATCAAATCTGATAAATCCTTACATTTCAATCCAGATGCGTTCTCCTTGAAGGGAAACATTTTTGCTGAAATCTATAGTATTGTTGCTTGGCTTATCGTATGATTATTCAAAGAGTCATTCGGGATTGTCTTGTGCTTGTGTACACTTCACATCAAAACCAGATGACACCCCCACCCAGCAGTCTCTGAACCCAGTCAGTGCCCCCCAAGTGACTGTAGAGTGGCGGACTTAAAGGGACATTGTGTATTATTTAGCGCCTCTTAGTGGTAAAGAAACTTCATATATTAAAAAAAAAAAAAAACGAAAAAAAAACCAAGAATGATTTCAATAACAAGCAAACATACATTAACTATTGTGGCCAGAAAAGGTCAAACCACAGCCACAATTACCAGACTTAAACCCATCTGGAAGGAACAAGACCAAAGCAGTGAAATCCAAGATCAGACTCATGCAATCGCTGGTTACTTCCATATTCCTCAACGCTTGCAATACATGGACTCACTCAAAGCAAAGCTGGAAATTAAAGTCCAGGCCACGGAGACTTGATGCTACAGGAAACTTCTAGGCATCAGCTACATAGCCAATGTGAAAAACCAAAGGGAGGTAGGTAGGTGGGTAGGTAGGTGGATAGGTAGGTAGGTAGGTAGGTAGGTAGAGAGAGAGAGAGAGAGAGAGAGAGAGAGCGAAAGAGAGAGAGAGAGAGATGGATGATATATAGATAGAGAGATAGACAGATACTTCATTCATCCCTGTAGGGAAACTCATTTTTTTCCCTTTTCTCTCGTTCTATCACTCTACCTTCTTTCTCTCTGTCTCTCTTTGTCATGATCTGATTTTCTTCCCTCTTTCTCCTTTTCCCTTTCTCTCTTTCTTCGTATTTTTCTATTTCTCTCTCCTTTTCCCTCTCTTTTATTCTCTTGTTCTCTCCCTCTTTCCTTTTCTCTCAGCATTGTTTTCTTTCTCGCTCTATCCCTTAATCTCTCTGTTTCTCTTTCTCCCTCTCTGTTTTTTCTTTTCCCTCTTAAACTTTATAATCCTCTTTCTTTCTCTTTCTCTCTCTCCTTTTCTCACTCTCTTCGTGTTTAATCTACTAGTTTTTCTTTTCTATCATGTTGTCCCTGAGCTCAAATATATTTGACACCCCTGGTGTCGGGAGTAGCAATGCAGTACATCAATACAATACACAACACATAGCGATCATACAATACATATCGCGTATCACGCCATGTCATTCGTGGAGAATTAGGGTCCATTCGGTCAAAAAGAAGAATAAAAAGGTCATAGGAGAAAAAATACGTGCATAGTTTTTACTTTTAGTTTCAAAGCAGACAATGCCACGATGAAACCAACACATTAATGTGTATAAGTAAATCCGAAAAAATACAGGAACCCTAATTCAGACCCTTATTCCTAACCGGTCACAAATTTTTATTGCACACAATTCCCATGTTGGCTTCCGGTCTCAGGTAGCTCTTTACTATCAAGCTCGTCAGGTGGATTGAGCCAACATCACTATTTAACTGCATTTGGGTTCTTAATCGTCTAAGATGTCTCGCGGATCTATTGAGATCCCTCTGCGGGACACAGATGAGGTAAATTATTTGACTGTTGCAAAACGATCGCTGCTGTGTTGCGAGGCATGCGTGCTAATACTTGCTAACATTGGAACAAGTGATCGGCGCGCTGAGCTGTACATTCAAGTCTTAAATCAAAATCAGCACTTCTGCATTTTCGCATTCAGCGTAACATTATTTCGAATAACTGAAATAAAGCGATTGTGCATGTTCTGAAATGTGAATAAGAACACCTCTCGATATAAGTCATTCTAAACGAAACCTGAATGAGTTAAAAAAAGTGACACAAGGCTATTTGAATAAATGTCATTCAATTGATGTAATTTACCATTCAGTAGTGTAGTTGTTAAATGTTTCGTTTGCATTTACTACATAAAACGATTACATTCACGAACGCTATATATTGTTCTTAGTTTATATCGCTGTTAATGTTGGTGCTGACATAAAAATGTTTACAATTTTGTCATACTTAAGTGGATCGTATGAAGTTTGGATTATTAAAATTTGTGTATTATGGCAGTAGCTTGTTTTCATCAGTTTATTAACACTTATTCTTGAACGTTCTTATTTTTTAAACCTGATCAAAACACAAAAGTCTGCTGGGTTGATGACAAAATCTGATGTTAAAAGCTTTAGTCCAGGGGTCCCCATCTAAATTGGCAGGAGATCCACGGACCCTCAAACATTGAGTGGTTATCAGTTGTCAAAGGAACCCCCTCTGCCATAGGTGTCCTCAAAAATCAACTACTGGTGATAACGAAATTTATTTTATTCTATTACTTTTAAATACATGTTTAGGAAGATCCGGGTGAAAGGGTCTTGGGTTTGGGTTCAGGACCCTGCCTTTTAGAAGAATTTAACTGTGAGAAGATGTGTGTTTTCTAAAAATCATCAACGATGTAAAAATAGTTCATTTTATCCTTCAGGTCATTGAGCTTGATTTTGACCAGCTGCCTGAAGGCGACGAAGTCATCAGTATCCTGAAGCAAGAGCACACTCAGCTGCACATATGGATTGCTTTGGCGGTAAGCCCACTTGTTATTGCAATTGTAATACTTCTCTAATATGGTTTTGGGACCCTCCAATTTGAGAAAATGAATTCCTCTAAGAAAATCATTTATCGTTTGTGTCCTTGGATGTGTATCGATTCATTCATTTCCTGCTCTATATCAAAACTTTAAACACAGGCTTGTGCATCAAATATACAAAGAAATTACATTATATTAACCCACAGTTTTAATGGTGAGTTTAGTTCAATCGCGAAACTTCTAAAACTGGATGTCCCTAATTTTTTTTGTTTCTATTGTAGATACTAAATTATTTATTTGTAACAAAAACTTATCATTGCCTTGTTGTCTTTAGCTGGAATACTACAAGCAGGGCAAAACAGAGGATTTTGTCAAACTTCTGGAAGCGGCACGTATCGATGGGAACCTGGACTACAGCGACCATGAAAAGGATCAGATGACATGTTTGGACACTCTAGCAGCTTATTACGTGCAGCAGGCACGCAAGGAGAAGAACAAAGATGTCAAGAAAGAGCTCATCACGCAGGCCACGCTGTTGTACACAATGGCAGACAAGATCATCATGTACGATCAGGTGAGATTAAAATCATATCGCAGGTGACCATAAAAACAAGTTCATATCAAATCCATCTAACTGATCTTATTTTATTCAGAACCATTTGCTGGGAAGAGCTTGTTTCTGCTTGCTGGAAGGAGACAAGATGGACCAGGCTGATGCTCAGTTCCAATTTGTCCTCAACCAGTCCACTAATAACATTCCTGCGTTACTTGGCAAGTTCAATGCAATGACATTCAGATTTTTAAGAACATTTTCTTCTACTTTTCTTACAGACAGAGCAGGGTTAAATCCGTAACATTACATCAGTTACTTTTTTGGATATCTAAGAGTATACTAAATCATTAAATACACGTAAATTATATGAAACATTTGAAGTAGAATGAGTTATCACCAAACCATGCAAAAAACCTGCACAGCGCCTCGTCGCACTGCTGCCGTTTTTAACAAAGCATAAAACACGGTGCTACAATTGAAGACAATTAAAAAAAACTTTGCTCCGAGGAGGAAAACGCTTTTGTGGACACGGGCCCTAACTGTAAGTTGCATATTACAATAAACTCCTGTAAACCATTGAAAGAGAACTGGCATTCTGTCATAGCAGCAATCACAAAAGGAGCGGTACTGATATTTAATACTATCATTTACCAAATCACCAATATTTTTATATTCAATTAAATTTAAAACTCATAATGGTGGTTTGGCCTGTTTTTTCGCCAATCCATTACCTTAAAATAGGAAGGAATCTCCATCAGAAAAACACTAGATTTTTTAAACCTAATTTGAAGATAAGCAGATTTTTTTTGCATTAAAAATCCTGTTGCATTTACCATGCTTTTTCGGTGTGGCTTGTTTGCTATTCATCACACGTTCATCATAGATCTAGCGTCTTGATTTTTCTTTAAAATGCACCTGAGTGATGCGTTTACATTTAAAATTTACTCTCCAAGACAATCCACCCACCAGGGTCTCAGTAACTCCTATGAGAAATACTGTTACTAGCTATTTATTTAACAACCAAATGAGGAGTGACGTCGTCCTTAGCTCTCAGTAAAAAACAAATGCAGAACATTTGACTGCTTTTGTAATCGTTTGCCGTGTTGTTTTCAATTACAATGGTACTCATGTTCTTGTAAAAAATATTTCTACCAGATATTCATAAGCCAAGTCTCATAATCATTTGAATCAAATAATCAGACCTCGTTTGCCCTTTTCCTGTTTTTCAGGTAAGGCATGCATCTCCTTCAATAAGAAAGATTACAGAGGAGCACTGGCATACTACAAAAAGGCTCTGCGTACAAACCCTGGCTGTCCAGGTAAAGTTTTTTTAGGCGGTGCTTTTTCATCTACAGTAGCCGCAGATGACATTGATTTTGTATGTGACCAGCCGAGGTCAGGCTTGGCATGGGCCACTGCTTCGTCAAGCTCAACAAACTGGAAAAGGCTCGCTTAGCTTTCGGCCGTGCCCTGGAGCTCAACGCCAAATGCGTGGGGGCCTTGGTGGGCCTGGCTGTGCTGGAGCTCAACAACAAGGAGGCCGACTCCATAAAGAACGGCGTGCAGCTGCTTTCCCGTGCCTACACCATCGACCCCAGTAACCCTATGGTTCTCAACCACCTGGCCAACCACTTTTTCTTCAAAAAGGTAGCCATGGGCATCACACCCACTCGTTTTGATAGTTGTTCACACTGTTTGGCCCTTTTCTGCTTGTAGGACTACAGCAAAGTGCAGCATCTGGCCCTGCATGCTTTCCACAACACGGAAGTGGAGGCCATGCAGGCGGAAAGCTGCTACCAGTTGGCTCGATCATTTCATGTGCAGGTAGCATCTCTTATTTACTACACCTTGGTTTTCCACTGAGTGAACAGACTAAGTCCAAAAAAAGCTTCCTGAGGAGTGCAATTTTTTTTGAGGAGTCTTCCTATTCATGTCAATGTGCCTTTGCAGGGATCTTTGTTCATGGTTCGTAAGGGTGCTTGAAATATTTGAAAATGCATGAACTTTAATGTTGCCATCGCATTTCTTCCCTCCCTAGTTTGTATGGCATTGTTCAATAAAGTCTAATTAAAGAAATTAAAAAGCACATGCGTAAATTGGGGATATATTTGTGGATCTCGAAATTTCTTCTTTTAATAGTACGAGAGCAATTGAATGATTATCTTTGAAAATCTTACAAAAATTTAATTTGGCCATGATAAAGGTTTACAAGCCCTGATTGTTGCACAATGACTAATGTTGAAAAATTGGTTTTTACATAAAGTAGTTGCAGATGTAAACAAAAAAATACAATACATATCATTCATTTCTCCTTCTCTGGCTGTAGGAGGACTATGACCAAGCCTTTCAGTATTACTACCAGGCCACACAATTTGCCTCTGCCACCTTCGTGTTGCCATTCTTTGGCCTGGGACAAATGTATGTCTACAGAAGGGACAGAGAGAATGCCGCACAGTGCTTCGAAAAGGTTTTAAAGGCCTACCCCAACAACTATGAGACCATCAAAATTCTTGGCTCCCTTTACGCAACATCTGACGACCAGGAAAAGCGAGATATTGCCAAAGTAAGTGTTCTCAAAACTCCTACATTTTCCTGCCCAGAAGTAGGGAATTTGACAGAAGTATTTTAAATATGATATCATATCACAATTTTGATTTTTATCCCCCAAAAAGTATGACACTCTTTTAAGCCAACTAATCTTTCTGAACAAGTTTCAATTGTAAGTAGTGCCAAAATGCAAATTTGCATACATTTGAATATAATTTACCACTGCTCCGATGTACACTGAGGACTTTGAGTAAACTTCACTTTTGTATGGACTTCTGGTTAGTCAGTTGGCTGAAGGACTGCTTTTGTGCTAATGTGGCAGTCAAGGAAAAATAAAAACTGTTGCGAACCCCCAGTCTTCCATAAAGCAAAAGCCATTTGCCTCATGGATCCGCTTCGTCACAGCTACAGTAGATTTTAATTACAATATGAAAAGCATAATGAAACCCAAACAAATGAATTCATGATTTAATGACTGGCTGATGGTAAACTCAACTGAATACAATGGGCAGTGAGGATGATTTAACGATCAATAGTTTTTAAGTACTTACCAATTTAGTATTGTCAAATCGCCCACCTCTATGTGTTTCTGTATTTTTTTCTACTAGACCTTTTGTCTGCCATACTGAAGGCTACAAACTAGTTTATCCAAGTCCTCCCTTAATAAGGACAAGCACTATTGCAATCATTACAAAATACTTGGATTCTGATCACCTAGGGTCATCTTAAGAAAGTAACTGAGCAGTACCCCGATGACGTGGAAGCCTGGATCGAGTTGGCTCAGATCCTCGAGCAGACTGACATCCAAGGCGCTCTATCAGCCTATGGCACAGCCACTCGAATCCTGCAGGAGAAAGTGCAGGCAGACGTTCCCCCGGAGATCCTCAACAACTTGGGTGCACTCCACTTCCGACTTGGCAACCTGGAGGAGGCCAAGGTAGAGGGTCACAAACTATTATTGCATGCTTTCAAATGGATAATGAATTTTGTGCTATCAAAAGTGAAAGCTTGGAAGCTTTAACCATGAGTTAAAACTTAAAACCTGACTTAACTCTGAGTTAAAATTTCCACATTTGAAACGCTAGACCAGGGTTTGGCATAATTTTTTTAGTAAAATGGTTTGAAAATAAATGCACAGGGGCTGGGTTGGAGGGAAGAAATAGCTGCTTAATGTATTTAATTTTTTGTAAACGCCAATAGTCTTAAATCCAATACCTCGGCACTACAAGAGGAAACTAAGATAAGACAATCCATTTTTTCTCGTTTGCAATTACCTACACGAGTTGTGTCATTGTCTAGTTGTTCATAAAGGGACATTTTCATCCAATTGGTTTTGAAACACAAAAATAAAATAAAAATATTTATGCATTTACAAAAAAACTTTAATATTTCTGTTTTTCAAGCACTAGATTTGAACATTTGCATTTTAAAACATGCAACAACGCCACTTCAGATGTGTTTTTATTGCATGCTTTTGCCTAGAAGCGGCTCATTTTTCCCTTATGCTTCTCTCTGCATCGTCTCGAAGGCCGGATTAAAACTGTTGGGCCTAATACAGCTGGTGGAAAGTAGTTTGGTGACCCCTGAGCTAGCCTAATCCTACGCAGTAAATGGAATAAATTCAATGAAATCATCATTTGAAATGTTAAAATACATTTTAAAATTCAGTTAGCAAAACTTTTTGCTTTTTTTCTGTTGTTGGTAATCATACCTTCTTTAAACCTTTTTTGGTTTAGGTTTGTTTTGTGTGCTCATTCAGAATAACCTATTTTAAAATGCTTGATTTTGGTTTTTGGTCGTATCGCCCAGCCTCAGGCAAAAATACTTTAAAGCTGATTACACTTCAGATGAAGCTTCAAAATTACTTTCAACAGTGCTACTACTTATGTGTATCGCACAATTTAAATTTAGTGAATCAATTGATAATAGCTAGAATGTGAACACCACAAAAATATTTTTGGGTGGGTGTGGCTGTTTTTTTAAAAGAAAAATGGCATTTCATTAAAATTATATAAAACCTTTACCAAATAATATTAAAAATGAATAAACTGATCATGATTCTTCCATTAACAAGTTTGTTTTAACTTTTGGTCTCCCTCAATTATTATTTTATCCTTAGCTCAATTTTATCTGAAGCTTGGAAACTAGCAATTTGATGCCAAAGTTGTATAGTAGTTTACTTTTACAAAGGTAGATGTAGCCTTTAAATGGCATTGTCTCTCCTAGAAATACTTCCTGGCCTCTCTCGATCGGGCAAAAGCTGAGGGCGAGCACGACGAGCACTACTACAACGCCATATCTGTCACCACCTCCTACAATCTGGCACGACTGTATGAAGCCATGTGCGAATTCCACGAGGCGGAGAAGCTCTACAAAAACATTCTGAGGGAACATCCCAACTATGTGGACTGTAAGCACACCAGATAAACAACTATAGATCATACAGCTGGAGTATGATGCAAAAGGATTGTGCGACATTTGTTTTTTGGCTTCCAGGCTATCTGCGACTCGGTGCCATGGCGCGTGACAAAGGCAATTTTTACGAGGCTTCCGATTGGTTCAAAGAGGCACTGCAGATTAATCAGGTATTCTGGGTGAAAAGTTCTGATGCATTTCTCAAAGCAGAGAATTTTGAAAAACATCCAAACAGAAAACTGATTATAATAATATACTTATTTGACAATAAGGTACATACAGTATCTTGCAAAAAAACCCAGCATGATGCTGCCACCGCCATGTTTGACAGTGGGAATGGTATTTGTAGGTTGATGTGAAGTGTTACTCCAAATGTAACACTTACATTCCACCCAAAAAGTTAAATTTAGGTCTTATCTGACCAGAGAACCGTTTTCCAACATGTTATTTGTATCTTCCATGTGGCTTCTTGCAAACACCAAACAGGCCTATTTATGCTAGTCCTTCAGAAAGGGTTTCCATCTTGCCACCCTTCCATAAAGGGTAGATTCATACAGAGTGTGACTAGTCATTCTTATGCACAGATTGTCCCCACTCAGCTGTGTATGCCAGCAGGTCATCCGATGTGATCACGGGTCTCTTGGCTGCTTCTCTGATTAGTTTTCTCCTTGTTTAGGCTGAATGTTTAGAGAGACGGCCAGGTCTTAGTATCTTTGCAGTCAGTTTATGTTCTTTACATTTAAATATTATTGCTCGTACACTTGCAAAATTGAACTTTTTCGTAACTATTCCAGACTTGCCCAGTGTGTTGTTTGGTTTTCATAATGCTGTATATTCTCCAGTGTCTCCTTTCATAGACCTCTGAGCCCATCATAGAGCAGGTGCATTTAAACAGAGACTAAATGACCCACCGATGCACCCTGTTTGTCATTTTTAGTCATTTAGATCGACATTGGATCATTTAGAAGTCGTCAGGGAACTCCTGGGGTCAGTGGGCTAGGGACTGTATTGTTTGATCATAAATAAATCTTATGCTCTCATTGCCCATACACAAATCCACTTGACTTCTTGTCAATGTAATTAATTTATGATCGTGTCTACCTTTCTATTACTGTTTCACAGGATCACCCAGATGCCTGGTCGCTTATCGGCAACCTTCACTTGGCCAAACAGGAGTGGGGGCCTGGCCAAAAGAAGTTTGAGCGTATTTTGAAGCAGCCTTCTACGCAGAATGACACCTACTCCATGTTGGCTCTTGGCAATGTGTGGCTTCAGACTCTCCATCAGCCCACCAGAGACCGGGAGAAAGTGTGTATACAAAAAAAGTTTTCATTTTCTATCAAGTTAGCAAACATACTATTCAAGTTTAACATATTTATAACGTATGTTTTAAGTATTGAAACTTACTCTCCACACGCAACAGGAAAGATTCCAGAATTACAATGTTAGGGAGATGTGGTTTTATTTTTTTGTGATGTTTAGCATTTACTCTTGTATTGTTAGTTTTCTAAGCCTGTATTCTACTGACCTGAATGTTTTTATGTGTACAGGAAAAGAGACATCAGGACCGCGCTTTGGCCATTTACAAACAAGTCCTGAGAAACGACGCCAAAAACCTCTATGCCGCAAATGGAATTGGTGTGTAGAACTTCTCAACTTTTAGAAAAGGCACTGGCACATAATATATATGGGAAGCTTTTGCATTCCAACCTATACCCTTCAAATTCTTTCAGTATCAATTCTGGTCATTTGTGGCAATAATCGATAATATATTTCACACACGCAAGGAAAATAAACCTTTTTTTTGTTTTGTTTAATTCCAGGTACGTTATAAGATCGGATATGAAAAAAAAAAAAGGTCCCGTCCCCTACCATTCATTCTAATTGACAATTTTCAATAGATGCAATCGTATAAATAACAAAAAAACGCAATGAACTTTAAAACAAAACCAGAAAGAATAGGTAAAGTCATGTTTATTTGTATAGCCCTTAATCACAAAGAATCTCAAAGGGCTGCACGGACCACAGATTAGTCTAAACCACACACTAATTATTACACCATCCCCTGATTTAAAACCTACATGAGGGCAAAGAAATACTCAAAAACTTCAACATGAGGAAAATGAGAAACCTTAAGAAGGGACCGCACATGAGGTAATCCCCCTTCCAGGATGACCAGGCTGCAATGGATGTTGCAAAAACAAATAATACACAGATATTGTCAACATAAAATATAGGTTATTCATATGCTATAGAATAGAAGTGTGTTTTAAGCCTAGATTTAAACAGTTCCACTGAGGTTGCAGATCGAATCTCAGGGGGAAGAGCATTCCACAGCGCTGGGGCCTGGATGGAGAACGCTCTCGAACCTCAAACAAAAAAACAAAAATGTCAACTCATGACATAGAATAAACAATTACACTGGTCTTACTTGTTTTTTTAATGTGACGTAACCCAATTAATCGAAAAGAAAAATTTGAACTGAAATCATGCAAAAATGGCAGCTGGAAACTTTGTCTGCAAATTTTCACTTTTGTATGAGATCAGCCTGGCAGGTTTAAAACAGAGTTGGTCGTATATCGCAGCAGTGCATCAAGACGGAAAATTCCAGCCACCAGCAGTGCTATCAAAGCATAGTATAAGGTGCGAGAATTTATACCTATGTAAAAAAACAAAAAGTCATAGAAATATATTATGCTTGGCAGCGACTGGTTTGGGTGAAGAGCTAGCTATCCACTAGCATTGATGTCAGTACGTATACAATGCTGCGTTCAAGAGTGCAATGGGAAATATCAACTCTCCTACACTCATAGCTCAAAAAGAAACATGTTACTATCAAAAGTAATGTTTTTTTTAATATATGTAAACCAAATGCTTTCTCTGGCCACTCAAGGGGAGTGTTGAGTTTGTACAGCGTGGTGAGTTGATTCAGGTTTAAAATCGCATTCATTCAACTGTAAAATAAAGCAGTTAACACATTCAATGCAAAACATGAACATATTTTTTTATCGTGGTTTGTGAATAAATTTGTAGTGTTCAGAAAAACATCTCTTGTCATCCTTGATTATCATATGTACGGTAGGTTGAATGAGCAAGTGTCATGCCATAGCTTCATAGCTAAAGAAATTGTACCTGACATTCTTCTTCTGATCCGGCCCTATAACCAGACCCAGTTTAATATCTATAATCTAGAACCTGCTCTATTGGCTGACATTTTGGGAAGCTTGTCATGGACCTTTTTGAATGATTTTACTTATTACTTATGTTTATTCTTGATGTTGAAAGTATTGCTTGTTGATGCCCTGGTCATCCTAAAGGGGGATTCACTCATGCGCGACCCCTTCTCAAGGTTTTTTAATTTTCCTCATGCTGCATTTGTTTTTTCCTTGCCAACACGTGGGTTCCAGATCATGGGATGTCGTAAGCCATTTAAAGCTTTTGATGATCAGGGGCTATACGAATAAATGCGACTTTTGTGTCCAGGCGCAGTGCTAGCCCACAAAGGCTACTTCAGAGAGGCCCGCGACGTGTTTGCACAGGTTAGGGAAGCCACGGCCGACATCAGCGATGTGTGGTTGAATCTGGCTCATATCTACGTGGAGCAGAAGCAGTACATCAGTGCTGTGCAGATGGTAAGAGGCGTACCTTCTGACGACGGCGCCTTCACGGTCAGCCAGCACACTAAGACGTGACTTTTCGCCACGCAGTATGAGAATTGCCTCAAGAAGTTTTACAAACACCAGAACACTGAAGTCTTGCTCTACTTGGCACGAGCGCTTTTTAAATGTGGAAAACTGCTGGAGTGCAAGCAAATGCTGCTGAAGGTAAGATGGCTTACTTGTTCTTCAGAGAAAATAAAGACTAAACTGTATAAGCAGTTTTAATGGTTTGCTCTGTCGAAATAAGGCCCGTCACGTAGCTCCCAACGACACAGTCCTTATGTTCAACGTGGCCTTGGTGCTTCAGCGGCTAGCCACGCTAGTCCTTAAGGATGAGAAGAGTAACCTGAAGGCTGTGCTCAGCTCCGTCAAAGAGCTGGAACTCGCTCACAGGTAGCAGCAGTCGCTTAGTTTCCACCTAGAGGTGTGGCCAATGTTTTTACTCATTTATATATATTTTTTTGTTTCATTTTTTAATTTTAAATGTATGAAAATGCCAGACAAAATCTACTAAGTCTAATAAGTTCTTGATTTGTTGGTAATGGATTCTTTTCATTGTGAGTACAGTGGCCCCTCTACAGATGAGATTTATTCCTTCCAGGATTTAGCACTTACCTAGAATTTATCGCAATATTCCCATAAGAAATAACTAAAAACCAATTAATTTATTCCTGGCCTTCCAAACTCATCCAAGTTAGCCCTAAATAGCTATGAAACATACCATCCATTATTAAAAACACATTCAAATAGTATTTGAACATTATAACACAGTAATAAGATAAATAAGATATTAATAAAATAAAATGCGGGTTTAGTATGAGCACTTACCACGGAGGAAGTTGGGAGGTGGATGTGTGTGGTGGTGGAGGATTGAAGAATAGCGGACCGGGAGGAGTGAGGGGGCACAAGAGACGGTTAAGGATATTAAAGCACTGACTGTACACTTAAAATTAAAAGTACTGTAACGGTGAACTTAAACCAACATTTTTACTGAACTATTTTTTTATTATAATTATGATTTTATTTTTTGCCAACTCCGACAAGCTGATGTTGGCGGTGGACGGTTTTGAGCACTCGGTCCATAACTGGTAGCATCTTTCCTCCAATATGTCAGGCAAGATATTTTCTCAGTTTCCTTTTAGCTATAAGTAGCTCATATGAAGAGGGACTCTGTATTTTTCTATTTTTTATTTTACAATATTTTAATTGATTTTATAATGAAAATGTAATTGTAAAGCACTATTCACTGGACAAAATGCAAAACATTGAATGTCCGTCACCAACATCCCAGAATCTAGTGTTTACAAACTCATGCGATGACTGTGTAAGCTAAGGCAAAGACTATGTGAGGTAAGGATCCTCAGGGGAACTCATCCTCATTGATAGAGATTGCGTTATTATTTAATGATTTCTACCAATATTTTGATAATTTAATGTATTTTTTTATTCTTATTTTACTAAAAAAAAGGTTTACAAATGTAAATTGGTAAAACTTATTTTAAAATGGCCTTTATTAACTTTGAAGGAAACAAGAAGATTTTACTTGAAAAAGGATTAGTTTTACTTGAAGGGACAGCGTGTATTATTTAGCACATCCAAGTGGTAGAAAATAACCTTCATTCTTTAAAATTCTTTTTTTAAATACTTAAAAACTTGCGTTTATTTTACATAACTAAAGATAGCTGACATAATTATCCGCCCTGTTGCTGCTGGGATACCCGGAAAACCAAAAACATTACAAAGGGCTGGGCAAAATAATGAAAATTGTGCCATTGGATCACTTTGAGTCTCCGTAGTTTGTATTCTCTCTTGTTCTTTGTAACTATCATGTTTGCTTCCATGACACAAAACGGCGACTTCTTGTGGTAAAATAATGCACACTGTCCTTTGAACTGTTTCCCCCGCAGTTTTCAATATTTTTCAGTGACGAATCTTTCTCACGGTGGTCTTTTCAGGTATTTCAGCTACCTGAGCAAAGCTGGTGACAAGATGAGATTTGACCTGGCACACGCAGCCTCTGAGGCCAGGTATATTTGGAATTTATTTTTTCATTTCTGTAACCCTCTGCTCTGTCTTTATATGATTGATATTATGAGTGGCATACTTGAAAGTTAAATGACTTGAGAGTAATAATGTAAGATTTGGGTAAATTCTGCAACAAAAAGTTATCTAGCAGATTGTCAAAAAAGTTTCTAGAAGATTCCCAAGATGTTCTCCCAATGGAAACTAATATGGTAAAACCGTTCTAGAAGGCGAACGATTGGTGTTGCTGTCGCTGTGAAATTTGCTGTTGACAAAAATCTTTAAGTACGGGTAACATCTGACTTATGACCTGCTTGACTTCAACCACCCGAATAACCTTTTCGGGAATCTTCAAGGAATATAATTCAGAAATAAATGATAACACAAATAATGAAATGAATAATAACCAAATAACATTCTGTGGGTTCTTCATAGAAAAAATTCCATCGAACATAAACTTTGTTTTGTCATCCACAGTTTTAACAGGTCCAAACTAGTTGTCAGAGCACCGGATCACCAGTGGTATAGATGACTTACCAAAAGGCAGCAGATTTGATCTCATTATCATGCTATTTTTAGTCACGGTACCAGAGAAGGATGCCGATTTCATTCTGCGTTTCACATGTTACAATGACAATAAATTCTATTCATTGTCACTGTAAAATGAAATGCACAACAAAATTAATATTGGTCTCTTGTAGCGTGTCTAAAGATAGTATAATAATGAGATAAAACCCAATACCTTTTATGAGTCATCTATATCATTAGTAGTCCAGTGGTAACAGTCCCGTTACAACCAAATTTTCAGGTAAAAAAAAATCACATCAAAATACTCTGTGGCTGGGGTCGGCAACCTATGACACGCGTGCCAGCAGAGGCACATGAGGGGTTAATTGTTCAATTTGATATTTTCTGCATTAAGATTTCATTGGTGAATAGTATGGTAGCTGTCCATATTACCGTATTTTCCGCACTATAAGGCGCACCTAAAAGCCTTTATTTTTTTTTTTAAAAGCTGACCATGCGCCTTATAATACAGTGCGCCTTATTTATGGAACAAAATAAATTCGCAAAGTCTTGCAACTAACTTGCCGCCGCCGACTAGATTTTCCCCCGAACGCCAAGTAGTCCGCGGTGTATGCTGGGATTTATTTACCGGCGTTTCATTGGCTAACCAATGTGTCAATCATCATTTGAATGGATCACTATTGGCTAAAGTTATTCGGAGGTCAAGGGGAGGATCCTTTTTATCATTTACAGGCTGGCATTGGCTTGAACGGCAAAACAAAGCCTGCAATTGGCCAAAAAAGATGAATGCGTATAGCACATGGCTGACGGCATACAGAAAGCATTTTTTTCTATTCTGTATTTGTAAATATTTTATTGTCCTGGATTTACTACCCTCACGGATATAAGAGGACATTGGCTGCACATTATTATGAACACAACGACTTCGGTGAGCTACTTCGGGTTTTATATTGTCCCTGTATCTTGTTTCAGACTGAACTCGATGTTTCTGTGATAAGCTGTGCAGATAATTGATGGAATGGAGTGTCTATTTTTAAATTAAACTCAATTCCAAGTGTTTATTGTCATATGCACAGTAAAGTTGCGAGCGAAAAAGAAAATAGAAACTAAGGAATGTTTGGCATTTCTTGAATCCCAAGACTAACCTTCCGAATGATGGAACGATGCATTTGAGTGACATCGTACGGACACCGCATCCGCACGTGTTCTCGACACGTATTTGCGTCTTTGCAAGCTTTGGGAATGTTAAGGGGGTAATAAGTTTGACTGAACTATCTGACTGTTTTGTCCACGTTCCCATTGTAGCGCCTAATAATCCGGTGCGTCTTATGTATGTCAAAAATAGGACCAAAAACTATTTTTTCGGGTTGCGCCCTATAACCCAGTGCGCCTTATAGTGCGGAAAATACGGTACTTGTTTTTTTTAGTTAATTGATGAACAAGAATAGTGCTAGATAAATAGGTCAGTTATACGATTTCAATGTCTATCCATGTTGTATATTTGGACTAGTGTAAAATGACAGCTCAGTTCAATATTTTAAAAAAAATGTGCAAGTCATTAATTTTGGTGTGGCACACTGATTTACAAGGAAATTTGAAAGTATCACTCCACACCGAAAAGGTTGCTGATCCCTGCTCTATGGTATTGTTCAGGGGGCAGCATAAAATGTGGGAAAGGGTCGTAGTTTGGGGAAAACAGCTTTAAAAAGTCAAAACACGTAACTGGTACCAGGAATTATTAAACATTCTTTTAATAAAGAAAAGTGTGCCTTCGCTCACAACGGTTTGACAAGCGCTGCTTTACACTTCATATGTCGTACATAAGATTGTCCAAATCTGGTGTGTATTGTGTGTTCCCAGGCAGTGCTCCGACCTTCTGAGTCAAGCTCAATACCACGTGGCCCGTGCCAGGAAGCAGGACGAGGAGGAGAAGGAGCTTCGGGCCAAACAAGAACAAGAACGTGATCTGCTCCGCCAACAGTTCATGAAGGAGCAAGTACGTGACTCGCAGCAGCAATTTGACATCAAAGTCGGGCATTACTGACCTTTCCTCCGTCGGCCCCGCATAAACAAATAAAAAAATCAGGAGGAGAAGAAGAGCCGTGAAGCTGAGGAGCAGAAGAAGCTGCTGGAGCAGAGAGCGCTCTATGTAGAGAAGACCAAGAACCTTCTCTCCTTCGCTGAGGGCATGTCCAAGGAGAAGAAGAAGGGAGCTGGAGGTGGAGGAGGACGTGTGAGTGACTTATACCCACACACCATCATGTTATCTTTAAGAGCAATACATTAAAATGTCAAATGACCAATGTTACCCTCTAAGCTTCCACAGTCAGTGAGCATCACTTGTGAATAACATTAATCCTGTGTGTTGCAACAATATCATTATCAAACAGATCAAATCAAGTCGCATTTTGCTCGGTTTCTGACAACAGTAGTTCGTTTTTCAAATTTTAATGAATCGACTCATGTAATATTGGAAGGGTCACACGGCCCACACACATCAGTCGTTTTTACAACAACTACCGTAAGTTTAGTCACAAGCTTTTCAAACCTGCGGCTTATGCAATGTTGCGGCTAATTTATCCATTTTTTCTAACGGCCACCAGCGGCGCCCGTGCAGTAAGGGTGAGCGTAAGAGAGGTGGTATATATGTATGTGTCGAGGAAGATGCAAGTTTAGTGTAATTTTGCGCTTTGTGCATGAATAAAACTAGCATGGACAGACCCTAATCTTGGAAAAGGTGTCAATCGAACGGGGAGCGCTAACTACCATATCGGGAATAATTTTACGAGTCTGTTTAATTGTAAACGGAAATATTGCGGCGAAACTAATGGATTACCAGAAGAAATGTCCAACGAAGCAATAATGTTTCGTTTGGATTTCTCTTGATCTGTCGGCATTATGTGTTTTGGAGTAAATATTTTACATCGTTGGATTGTATGGATTGTCCTTGATGTAACAAAGCCATTTTCGCAGACATTCATACAATTTGAAGACGGCTAGGGGTCGTAATGGTGAGGTATGCCTGCTTTACAGTTTTGGGGTATTTTCCTTCAAACTCATTATGATGTTTCTTTGATGAGTATATTTTGAAATATCTTGAATCTCAAGAGTTTAAACTTTCCAAGGATATGTGGCATGAAATATTTCAGTTACTGGTGACATGGTACAGACACGTAATTGTTTAGCAAAAGTCTGGCGGCTCACAGGCAGGCCGGCTGAACGTTAAGGGGTTAAGGTACCGTATATTATTACAACTCTTTCCGTGTACTGTCTTTCTTTATAAATATCTCATGTTTTAACGTTGTTGTAGTCAGGTGTGGCTTATGTATGTACAAAAATGTATTCCTTTAAAAATGTACAAGGTGCGGCTTATAATCCTGTGTGCTCTGTCGTCCGGACTTTACAGTCTTACATGAGATTTCTGTTTTTAAAAGAAAACATATCTTTTGTTACATAATACTAAGGTTGTTTGGCCTTATTTAGATGGTTGCACAATACAGAACTGTTTTTAATCACACTTTTTAGTGGAAATACAATGTTGGCAAAAAGATTGACTTGATAAATTTGCACATTATTTGAATGTAACACAAGAGCAATCAAACAGCCCCTTAAAACTTGTCTTTTTCGTGTTTTTTACCATTTATTCTTTATTTCTTTTTTCTTTTTTTTCCTTTTAGCTATTCACTTCTTGCCTTTTTTTCTTTTGTTCACTATTTTCCTTTATTTTATTTGTTGTTTTTTTATGTCTTTTTTTATTGCTTTTCCATTTTTTGGCTATTTTTCTTTTTTTTCTTTCTTAATTCTTCCCGTTTTAAGTGATTTTGTGCATAATGTTGCATAATTACTTGAAATGTATCGAAGGAAGCGACCAAAACAATGTAAAGAGCCGTTTGGGAGCCCAAAGAGCGGCTCTTTTTAGCGAGCTGAGCCGAAAGAGCCTCTTCTCTAAAAAAAGATGACTGAAACTTGTGTGCCATAGTTAAGGTAAACCATAATGCCTTAGTGATAAAAAATAATACAATAATACATTTGTTTTTAAAAAGTGATTTCCTTGATTCCCCCTTTGCTTCTCTAGTCCCCCCTTTCTTTTTTGGCACAAGAACTTGAGCTCCCTCGCACGCTTGCTTTCATTAACTCTATCTTGGCTGACATTGACTCAAGAATATTGCGCTAAAAACAATGCAGGTTTTTGCCAGCATGCACTGTAATTCTGGCCGAATTTGCTAGGGAATTAATTTGAGCCCTGATTTTTGTGCGCAGGATAGATTTTTTTTGTGTACTGAGAAGGTCTGGCCAGTGCGCAATTGCGGCGCGCACTGCTTAGAGGGAACATTGCATATGACACGTTTGCTGATTATTTGGAGGAAAACAACAATTGATAATTAAATGACAATAAAATATGGGCATAGGCCAATGGGAGATTCTGACTGCATGACAGCATAGCCCAAAATATTACAATGCCACAGTCTTAAGCATTAAAAAAAACCTGGGATTGATTAAATACATTAAGATAAATGTACCATGTCAGGTTCAAATCAAGCAAAGGCCATTTTTGTATTTTGAAAGTTCCGTGTTATATGCCAATGTGTCCTTGGGCAAGATACTGAATCCCTAATGCCCTCGTTAAGCAGGTAGTTGCCTTGCAAGGCTGACCCTGCTATCGATGTGTGTGTGAGAATGAGTAAGTGTGCACCTCATTATTAAGCACTTTGGGAGGTCTTCAGTGACTTGAAAAGGTCTTTATAAATGCAGACCATTTACATTGTTCCACGGTTATTAGTCCCACCTAATGGACACCTGTCGTAACTTAGCGTTTAACGTGTGGTTTTAAGATTGTCAATTAAACTCTTAACTAAAACAATGGTGCTCTTAAATGCTACTACAAGAAAACATTTCAAATCTAAAAATTCTCTTTTTACATTCTGAAATGTTCATCTTTAATGTTTGCCAGCTCAATATACAACCTTCTGCATCCTGGTGCGGTGTCGTTCATCTTTGGATCCAGTATAGACACATTTACGCAAAATAATTGTCGACAAAATGAGGAAATGACATCACTGCTCACCCACAGCGCAAAAAGACGGGCGACATGGATGATTTTGTCAACGACGACTCTGACGAAGATCTTCCCGTCAAGAAGAAAAAGAAGAAAGCAGCCAGCGGGAGCGAGCAGGAAGAAGGCGAAGACGGAGAAAAGAAAGTTCGTCGAAAAAGAAAGAAGTGAGTGCACCAATCCTGTCATTTTATAAGGTTTGTCTTGGGACGAGTGACACTGAGTTTTATTCCTTATTGCCTCAGAGTTCCTCGAGAAGATGGCAGCGATGATGAGGAAAGAAGTGGGCAGCCCAAGAAGCAGCGCAAAACTAAAGAGCGCAAGAAGATCGAAAAGGTACCGAATATGAGTAGACAAGCACGGTATATAAAAGACATGAAAATCCCTCACCTTTCGGCAAAATTCACTGTAAAAAGGCAAAATGGGTGTCATACGTGAATCATGTAGAAAAAAACTTTTGGGAGGGAGCAGCGTTGAAAAATTACATGTAGTTTTAAATATGTCCACTGGATGTCACCAAAGATAAGCGCCACTCCCAAAGCTATATTTGCTATCATTCATCAAGCTAACTCGGGGTTAGGGAACCTTTTTGACCCAAAGAGCAATGAAAGCAAAAATATTTAGATTTTTAAATTTTATTTGAGAGAGAACCATGTCATATATTTCAGGGCAAAATTCAACATAATTGCCAAACTCACTCTCCAGACAAACAAGGTGTGAGCAGTTTTTTTTTTGTAAAAATGTCACAAAATAATGCAAACGAGGACACAAACACAGTGTTGACCGTCAGTTGTAGACCAGAGGTTCTCTCGGGGGCCGTACTAGTAGATTAAGGAGAAAGAAAAAAGGAGAGAAAGAGAGTGTGGGACAAGGAGAGAAAAGAGAGAAATAACATGAGCAGAGAGAGGGAGAGAGAGAGGGGGGGGCACCTGGAGTTGGCAACATCAAGTGGACATACAGTATTTCAACCTGCAACTCGTTTTTCTCGTGCTCGTTCCCTCAGCGTTGTCTCGCGGGCCGGATCCAATCACCTAGCGAGCCTGATCCGGGCCGCCTGTTTAGACATCACTGGCCAAGGAGGAGGAGTTGCACTGTGTCTATAGCTCCGCCCATTCTTACCGCTCACCCAGTCAAATTACTCTGGATTATTTGCTGGAGTTTCTTGTTGTTGTTTGTTTGTTTTTTTTGTTTTTTTACAGTTTGTTTTTGGGGTTTTCGTCAAAGTGTCTCAACAGCGAACATAATTTAAAGAGCTTCTGTAGAAAAAATAATTTGAAATATGCAGGCAAATTGGGCTCTGTTGGTTTAACACCTTAACTGCTTTTGAGATTGTGCAGTATATACACTTGACTGAATCTACTAATGTTTAGTGATAACTTGGCTTTGTGCCATATGCCACTCTACTTGTAACAATGAACTAAATAAACATGCGAACACCATTTTTTTTCGGTGTACTGTGTGCTGCAGACCACAATGCACGATACTTTGATATCAATGACAATACAGGAAATTCAATTCAAAATCTGCAAAACCGTGATCCAGTGTTAACCATAGCGCGAGGTATTATTGTATCGTCTTTATGTAAAACTGTATTGCAGGATAATTACAATAACAAAACATATTAAAAAAGTCCATGGATGTGCTAAAAACACAATTGACAGCAGTAATGCCAGGTGTATCTCTGGGAAAATCTTAGCTTGATTGTTTAGCCTGTCTGGAGCAGGCTGACGGTGGCGAATATATCACCATGGTAACTAAGTCAAGCTAAATTTAACCTGCTCTCATGCAACTCACATGAGGCTAAATGTAACCCAAGAAAAACTAACATATCCAGGCTTAATCCCTTATCTTTTTTTCGCCCAAAGTGTATGTGTGTGCGGTGCCTCCTGCAGATCACTGAAACATGATGTGGGTCGACGGAACTCTATTTTGTTCGGTTGTACAACGTACCGGAACATATTTTTTCCTACCTTTTCAACCCGTGACCTGTTTTCCCGCCTGCACTATCTATCAAAAGGGAAATGGACGATTTCATGTTTAACTACCAGCCTAATATAGATTTACACATTTAAATATATATGTAGACAAATGTAGCCAGATTGAACAGTTATTTTGCAATGACTCATTAAATGTGAAACGTTGGTACTTTTCAGGTTCAAGTTGAGCGTCCTCCGCCTTCTCTCAAAGGAAAGATCAAATCCAAGGCAATCATTTCATCTTCTGAGTCATCAGACGAAGATGGTCTAAAGATAGCTGAGGACAGGTACATGCGGTTAAAGAAGCTGCCATGGCACTAAAAAGTTTTCCCGCTCTAAAAATCTCACGAGTCTACTTCCCTCACCTCCAGGAACCAAAAAGACAGCGGCTCTGGATCCGACGATGACGACAACGACAACCACAGGAAGCGCATAGCATCTGAAAGCGATTCTGACGCTGAGAGAAATCGGTCAGGCAGCGAGGCGGGCAGCCCTCAGGGAAGGAACCGCTCCGGCAGCGAGGCGGGCAGCCCCCGGCGTTCGGCGGCCTCGGACGACGACGACTCAGGCAGCGACCGTCCGGTGAAGAAGAAGAGGCCGCGGCAGCAGTCCGAGTCCGACCAGTCGGATAACCAAAGCAAGAGATCGGGATCCGACGACGAGTCCCGGGCCGGTTCTCCCGCCGCCGCCGCGTCGGAGCGGGAATCCGACCCGGGGTCCGATAACGAGGGCTCCCCTGCACGCTCTGACAACGGCTCAGAGCCCGAAGGCTCCAACAATGACGACAGCGATTAGGTTTTGAAAGACAACCCTCATTCATGTTTTTTTTTTTTTAAGTACAGCATTTCCAAGCCCTGATTTACTTCATTTCCAGTCTAAGTAATATTGTATTTTGTGTCTACAAATTACAATTAAAAAGTGCTTCTGATTTTTAAACTATACTGAGTTGTTAATGCTTTATTACTGGGGCACAAAACCATTTTGACTCAGAGTCGTAATAGCTAATTATTTTTATTTATTTTTATTCGGAGGGTGCCATACCACATATTTTAAGACAATTCAGCAAAAACCCCAAACCCACTCTCCAGACAAGCTAATTTTTCAATGCATTTTATTTTACTGTGTGACAAAAAAATGATTTGAAAACATGAGATAATAATGCCCTGTGTCCCATATCAACAAATACCATTTTCAACTCTCTCCCACTCATTTTTACCATCATTTATTTTTTCCCAAATAATGGTTGAAGAACAACGTGCTAGCAGTCATTTTGTAAAAATGTCACAGAAAACCGCAAACGAAAATGTTATGGATCGCAGTGCGGGCGTGTGAGGGTAAGCGCTATCATGTGTGCAGAAATCCAGCCACACCTACCACTCACTCGGTCAAATCCGCCCACTTATAACGCTCACCCAATCAAATTGCTCTAAGTGCTTGGCTGGCATTTTCTTGTGGTTACAGTTTTCCTGTGGGCTTTTATCATAAAGTCAACAGTGAACAACCAATTATTTTACAAGCTTCGATTAGAGCAACGTACGTCGAAATGGGGTATTTTGGTGGGAGAGCCTTTTATATACGGGACCAAACAATTTGATTTATGATGTTTCTGCTATGCTAATCTCAACTTAAAGACTTCGAACAATACAGAGGAAATTAGTACAGATAACATTTTAGCTTTTAACCATATCTGGCTCGCGAGCCATAGGTTACCGAAGGCTGCTTCATATCACGTGTCAAACTCATTGCCCGCAGATCAAATGTGACTCGCAAGACGGTGCTGAGGGAAGCACAAGAGAAACATGAGCTTCATCGTGTCACAAAATGACTTAATGTTCACTGGATGTCACTAAAGTTAGGCGCCACTCACAAGCTCCCACCATAGCTGTATTTGCTGACTAGTGTTAATCCACCAGAGAACATTGAAGAAACCCACTCTGCTATTGTTTTACTAAAAATAAAAGTCACAGACGCTCTGTTTAAAGCAATCCGAAATATAAGAAATTGACAAAAATGGCACCTGAAAGTTTAAAGGTTTTAGTTTTTTGGGGTATCTGTAAGAGCAAGATGACCGACGATCATGTCAGCTCCTCTAGGTGAGGTCAAATAAATGCAATTTATTTTTCAGCACTTTTTTCATGGTAGTTTCTGTATATGTGCTCATTTAAATCAATGTTTGTTTTCAATGACTTTTTTTTTTACCACTAAGAGGCGCTAAATAATAGAAAGTACCTTTAAGCATACAAGTCTGCATACATGTCAAGCCAAGTCATGTTTATTTGTATAGGCCTTAATCACAAAGAGTCTCTAAGGGCTGTCAGGCACAGACCACAGATTATTGCAAACCACAGACTATTATTACACCATCCCCTGATCTAAAACCTTACATGAGGGCAAGGAAAAACTCAAAACCTCAATATGGATTATAAAAATACAGAAATATATGACTTGTATTTTTTAAAAATATTAATTGTGTGTTAAAAATATATATTTGTGTCATACATCATATTTTTTTTGCTATGATGAACACTTTTAAATCAAAGTAAAAACATTCAGAAGGATGGACACCTCTGACCTAAAACAACCTCCTTTTACACAAACTTTGAATTATGTATTTGGAACAAGATTTGAAGTAGCTATGTTGAGGAATTTATATAAAAACAAGAACTACGTTTCCACCACATTTGTACAACTTTCTCAAAAATACTCACGCGGTGCTTCTTAAAGAGTGAAACAGCATGATGCTAGATATCAAACCATAAATAATTCTCAACTGAGAGTGCTTTCTTTTATATTTTATCAAAGAACAAGCTGCAGGTACCCTTATTTTCTTGGTTCTCGGGAGGCTCCAAAGCTTGACGAACTCCATGTTGATGTGAAACTCCAATGCAACGACGAGAGCCACCTTCAATGATAGACATTTTTTTCCATTTCTTAAACTCTCACAAACCTAAAATTTTGATTCTATAGACATAATTTAGAATCACAAATCGAATTGACAATTGCATTGCCAGCTCAATATAATTTTACATATTTCAATATAAATCTAGATACAATATAAAAAACAAAAACCTGAATAGTTCCTAACATTTTTAGATATAAAAAAAAAATACCCCATTGGAAGCTGTGTTTCTCAACCCTTTTTGAGAAAAAGTGCACGTTCATTAAAAAAAAAAATCCATTAAAATTGATAACAAATTTCGATGGATTACAAAATTATTAGTTTCATTTGTTTTTTTAAAAGCAGTTTAATTTATCATGTCTTAACAGTAGTTTTCTTGTCATTCGAGGTCATCAGGCATGACAATAGGTCAGGGTTTTAAAAGGTGAGAAGGGTATGGACGAAATACCCTCATCATTTGCATATATATATATATATATATATATATATATATATATATATATATATATACTGGACTGTCTCAGAAAATTAGAATATTGTGATAAAGTTCTTTATTTTCTGTAATGCAATTAAAAAACAAAAATGTCATACATTCTGGATTCATTACACATCAACTGAACTATTTCAAGCCTTTTATTATTTTAATATTGCTGAATTTGGCTTACAGCTTAAGAAAACTCAAAAATCCTATCTCAAAATATTAGAATATCATGAAAAAGTATACAAGTAGGCTATTCAACTAATCACCTGAATCATCTAATTAACTCGAAACACCTTGCCAGGGTTTCCTGAGCCTTAAAAACACTCAGCTTGGTTCAGTAAACTAAATCACTGCTGATCTGACTGCTGTCCAGAGGACCATCATTGATACCCTCCATCAGGAGGGTAAGACACAAAAAGAAATTTCTCAAAGAGCAGGCTGTTCACAGAGTGCAGTTTCAAAGCATATCCACAAAAAGTCTGTTGGAAGGGAAAAATGTGGCCGGAAACGCTGCACAACCAAGAGAGATGACCGCAGCCTTAACAAAATTGTGAAGAAGAGCCGCTTCCAGAATTTGAGGGAGCTTCAAAGACAGTCCAGGTATCAAAAGCCACAGTTCACAGACGTGTCCGGGAAATGGGCTACAATGAAATGAAATGAAATGATCTGCATTTATATACCGCTTTTCAAGTCAATGACTTCCCAAAGCGCTTTACAGTGTGCTTCACATTTCCCAATAGCGGCCGTGATCTGTGCAGCTATGTAAGGCGCTAACCTGCTTATTGGGGGTAATTGGGGGTTCAATGTCTTACCCAAGGACACTTCGACATGTAACACGGACAAGCCGGGATTCGAACTGGGATCCCTTAATCCTAAAACAATCGCTCTACCTCCTGAGCTACTGCCGCCCCAACAATAGCCGTATTCCCATGGTCAAGCCACTTCTGAACTCAAGACAACGGAAGAAGCGTCTGACTTGGGCTATGGAGAAGAAGCACTGGACAGTTGCAGAGTGGTCCAAAGTCCTCTTTTCAGACGAAAGCAAGTTTTGCATTTCATTTGGAAGTCAAGGCGCCAGAGTCTGGAGAAAGGCTGGAGAAGAGCAAAATCCAAGTTGCTTGAAATCCAGTGTGAAGTTCCCACAGTCAGCAATGGTTTGGGGAGCCATGTCAGCTGCTGGTGTTGGTCCACTGTGTTTCATCAAGTCCAGAGTAAATGCAACTGTCTACCAAGAGATTTTAGAGCACTACATGCTTCCATCTGCTGAAAATCTCTATGGAGATGAGGATTTCATTTTCCAGCATGATCTGGCACCTGCCCACAGTGCCAAAACCACCAGTAACTGGTGCACTGACCATGGCATCACTGTCCTTGATTGGCCTGCTAATTCCCCTGACCTGAACCCCATCGAGAATTTGTGGGGTATAGTTTAGAAGAAGATGAAAGACACCAGACCTACAAATGCAAATGAGCTGAAGGCCGCTATCGAAGCATCCTGGGCATCAATAACACCTCAGCAATGCCACAGGCTGATTGCCTACATGCCACGCCGGATTGATGCAGTAATCCGTGCAAAAGGATTCCCAACCAAGTACTGAGTGCATCAATGGACATTTTCAAATGTTTGATTTAGTTTTGCTGTTATAAAATTATTTTTTTTACTTGGTCTGAGGAAGTATTCTAATATTTTGAGATAGGATTTTTGAGTTTTTTTCAGCTGTAAGCCAAAATCAGCAATATTCAAATAATAAAAGGCTTGAAATAGTTCAGTTGATGTGTAATGAATCCAGAATGTATGACATTTTTGTTTTTTTAATTGCATTACAGAAAATAAAGAACTTTATCACAATATTCTAATTTTCTGAGACAGTCCAGTATATATACATATAGGGTGGCCACAAAGTCACGCAACAATGTTAATATTTATTTTTTGTTAAAATAATTTTTTATTTTTTTTTATTTCAGATCAGAAGGTCCTCAAAGCAGAAAAGTTTCATCCTTACAAACTTCAAATTCTAAACAAATTGTACGTGGATGATTGTGACAGACGTTTAGAAATGGCTGTAAAGTTTCAGGTTCAACTCGAGGAAGATTGATGCGTGACTTTGTGTCCACCTTATAGTATGTGCAGCAAAGTAAAACTTTTTTTTTTTTTTCTCAAGGGGGAAAGGTTTAAGGGGCTCCAAGGAGAGTGATGAGCAACAAGAGTATGAGAGTGTGATTGTGCCGACTGTGTTGTATGGTCCAGAGACTTGGAGCCTGAACGCAGATTTGAGAAGGAAACTAAATGTTTTGGAGATGAAGTGTTTGAGGAGTATGTTAGGAGTGACAAGATTGGATAGATTGAGAAATGAAATTGTGAGAGACAGAACTGGAGTAGTAGTGGAACTGAGAAAGCGTGTGGATAAGAGAGTACTCGGTTTATTTGGACACATGGAGAGGATGGATGAGGAACGAATGTTGAAGAGGATCTACGGAGCAGAAGTCAATGGAAGGAGACCAAGAGGAAGGCCGCGATTGACGTGGATGGATAATGTTATGAGTGCACTGCAGGAAAGAGGTCTAAATCTAGTGAAAGCTAGAGCTACTGTTGGTGATAGGAATGAGTGGAGAAGTGTTGTGAAAGGATAGTGGAATGTTTGGACGTGTTCTAAGGGATGGGCAGTGTACCTGTATGATGCAGCAGGGGTAAACCAGTGAAAGCTGTTGGGCCCTGCTGTTGAACAGAAGAGTGTGTTTTGTCCCTCTGACCAGAATGACATGGCCGCTTTCTTGTGGCCTGTTTCATCTGGAGGGACGGAAGCACATACCTGTCAGCCTCCGCGGCTCCATTTCCCTTACAAAATAATCTTACACCATATTTTTTTCCCGGAATGGTGCATGATGGGAAATCCCCAGGTGGCAAACGCTTGCGCACAGTAGACGCCTCGCTCCGTTTGCTACGAAAATAACGATACCAGGATAGTGGCTACCGCGGCAAACTCATTAGACTTGATTGATTTGCCGTTTCGTGATAGTCGGTGTTTACTGGATAGTACCCATATTTGACAAATTTGCCGTTTTTCCGTACAGATTTTCTTGTACGTCGTAAACGTCTTAAAATGCATAATAAACGTCCTTTGTACGGCAAAACCGTACAGGTTGACAGGTATGGAAGCATGACCAAATTGGTGCCAAGGTGCTTCACTTGTTTGAATGTTGGGCATTTGGGTTGGCCCCCATCCAAAAATGTTTTTATTTGCTTCTTTTGACCTTTATTTTCTTGGTTTTTGTATGTTTGTCGTGCCATCGGTCACACGTCTCGAGGGATATGACCAGGGTAGACAGATTTGCATATTATATAAGATGTATATGGGAGACCCTGGTTATTTATTGACGTCAAGTATGAACACAATACCAACATCAAATTTACAATGTTTTTATATAATGTCAAGTACCAATAAAATTTTATCATTGGTGGTGTAGTGGATAGGCATTTGTTCTCTCACTATTGTGCCCTGGTTTAGTTCCCATTGCATCCAATATTTTGCAATTGTGGTCAGCAATATTTATCTGTCAATCATTACACAAACACAGTAATACAGTGAACCGCAAAACAACCCACTTTGTGTTTAGTGAAAGAAATGCATTCTAGAGGAATACAGTATGCTCTCCTGCACAAATTACCGCCGAGTATACCTCTCAAAACATTTTCCACGGGTCTTAACAAGTTAGAAATGTTACACATTTTTACTTTAGAACAAACCTTACCAAAACATTTCTAAGCCAAATTATTTTATCATTTTAAATTTCTTCCATTTTTAACCAATTTCAATTCAATTATGCCCCGTTTTTCTAAAACAAACCTAAAATTCTTGCCAGTGGTACATTTTTGACTTCAGTCCCACTATTCAAGATTTGTCCAACAAGCAACACCAACCAGCCACCATGAAATGTACTTTATTCAAGGTTGATCTGACTACAGAGTCCCACTTAAACCGTTGCTTACGTTACATCGACACCCAAAAGAAAAGACAAGGGGCCACATGCAAAAAGATTAAACCGTTTTTAAAAAAACCCCATTGATATGGCAAACTGGAAACTATGCTTTGGCTGTCTTGATATACTGTAATAAAAACACTTTCAAGTATAGTCAGATACAGAGGTATATTCATAAAAAGTGATAAATTAAAAAAGGCAACATAGATTTATTTTACAGCACATTAATGTCCACACTCCAAATGCTTGATTTAAAAAAAAAAAAAACACTGCCAACCAAATAATTTTGCAAACATCAAACAGATTCCTTCTCTAGATGCTAATTGATGATCATTGTTTAGAGTGAACTCAAAACAATTACATGATTGGAGCTTTCAGAGGGGGGGAGGGAAAATCAGATTTAAATTTTGAATCAGAAGATATTATACTATTGCAACAACTCATGATGTGCAGCAAAGTGCATCTTAAAACAGATAAAAATGAGTCTTCTTCACAATGCATGTTCTCATCCGTAAACAGCAGCCCCATGATGACTGCAACCAGACTGTTTGGCTAAAACACTTCCTGTTAATGCCAAAAGAAACTCATTCACAAAACCTAATTGGACATATTAATTCTTAGACTAATGCAAACAATTTTGAGTGTATTAGTAACCATTTTGTTGTTGCTGACTGAGGCAAAGTAATTAACACCGGAATCAAATTCCAAAATGGGGAAGGGTGGCTGTGTCGTTTTAGTAATCTTCGTCTTCAGATTCCTCGTCCTCAGCCGTCTCCAGCCAAGTGAGCCACTGGTTCACCTGGACGGAAAATGAAATATTGGGACTCAGGTTGTGCATGAAAAATGATTCTGGCTTATCAAGGATACAACTAGTTAATTGACAGATGAGGCCAAAGTTGTGTTTTTTTTTTTATAGCTCCCACTTGAGTTTGTAGAGCACGATGAGTTGGTTTACGTGTAAATCTACATCAAGTGTTGTAATAAACCAAGTACCACATTCAATGCCAAACGTGAACATCTTTCCCCCCTATTATTTGTGAATAAATCTTGCGTTTAAAAAGATCCCATGTCATTTGTGATAATTATATGTAGGGTAGGTTCCTAATGTAGGCTGAATAAAAGCATAATACCCAAAAAAATAATAAAGCAAACATTTGGGAGTTGACATTCTTTGACTGATCCCACCCCAGGGCCAAACTGGGTTTGACATCCCTGGTTTAAGACCAATGTTCCCTCTAATTTTCCTCATTTTCCCTCCCCTCCTTTTATTTTTAAAAATTCCTTAAAAAAAAAAAATCTCATTGTGTTTATTTTTTCATAGCAGTTACTTTTTTGATCTCTATTTCCTTTTTTCTCTTTATTTGCTTCCTTCTTTTCTTATGGCCTTTTCCTGCTCTTTTTTTCTGTTTCGTTTTTTTCATTTTGGTATTTTTTTTCTTTTTTGTTCTAGATACCCCCCTTTTGACACTTTGTGCACAATTTAACATAATATTTGGTCGTGTAGGGATTGAAGAAGCAAGAACCTGAAGAGCCGTTTGGGACCCGAAAGAGCCGGTTCTTTTTAGTGAGCCGAGCCGAAGAAGCCGGTTCTCGAAAAACTCTACTGACTTTACTCAACTTCGTTGTATTTCGACATTGACTTCAAAATGCCACATTTAGAACACAGCGTCAGGGGAACCCGTGTATTTTTACCTTCATGCACTGTAACTTTGACTTAATTCGCTTTTTAATTAGCAATTTCGAGCACTCATTTTTGTGAGTAGGCTAGATTTTCTTGTGCGCGGAAAAGCTCTGGGTAGTGCGTAATTGCGCACACAAGCATCTTAGAATGAACATTATTTTAGTCTACTTTTAGCCAAAATCGATGTGGTGAATATATATTATATTTAAAAAAGAACATACGTGAAACAATGCTTTTCCTTTTCCCGGATATTCTTGAGTAACGTCTTCTTTCCATGTAAGGAAGGCTTCTTCTTCGATGATTTCCATGTCGTAAAAGTAGGCAAAAAAGCGCAGGAGCATACCTAGAAACCAAGATCCCCTTTTAACTTCTGTGGTGGGACGTCTTCCAAGCACGTGAGGTGGCGCTCACCTTTGGGGAAGTGTTTAGCATTGCAGTGAACCTGCAGAGCGTAGAGCGCGCCGACTTGCAGGTCGGCGTGATCGTGCAGAAACTTCTGCATGACTGGCTTGAAGGAGAGCAGCAGCTGCTTTTCTTCATCCAGCTGCTCCTTGCTAGGCGCTGCCAGCTGCTCCTGGTCGTCGTCTGGGTTGATCTCGTAGGCGATGTACTGCAAGAAACTGGACGGCAAAAGACATGTCCTTCAGAAAACTACTTAGACTCCACAAGCAGTCTAGAATTGCCAGAGTCTACAAAAACTACTCGTTATAACCGTCTTAATATGACCAAGCCTTCGAAATGAGTGGTCTGCAGACCTTTGTCAACCTGTATATTGATGGTACATCCTCCCCATTGGCTGTCCATTCAGAAAAGTTCAGATTCCCTTGCTCGCATTTTATCTAGAACCAAATCGGAGACCTTAATGGACTATTAACTTCAAAAATGTATACCCCAATTTTTAAATTGAACCCAACGTTGCGCAACTCTTTACGGTTATGAACCAGGATCTTAAATTTCTGCGAGAAACCGACTCCAGTGTAAAATCTTTCACATTAGCATCTTACCATTGCAAGACTAGCGAGCTAACTTCTAAAAATAATAATAATAATTATAGTCACAGACTACATTTTCAAAAAGTAACTGAATTACTCTATCGTAAAAGTAACTAGTTACCAAAGAAAGTCACCATTTTTGTTATTGTATGTTAAAGAACGCGACATTTTCTGAGCAGCATTTGAATAGAACAGAAAAGTAGTTGTGTTCTAAATGCTGTAGTATTTATTGAACCTCAAGTGCAACCAAAAAAGAAACAGTAAAAGATATAACAATCAGTAATAATATAAAGGGAATATAATAAATTAATTCCAACTCACAACCTGAGATTACTGGGGGCAAGTAGACATTTGCAACTGAATTTAAAATATTTTCTTAACAGAAGTTGATGGTAAAACAATATGAAGAGTTTCACTCTGTGGCATAAATCGGTCTCAAGTCAAACAACTGGTTATTTAGACTTATGCTGTAATTGAAACATTTATTCACAACAAAACAGTTTATCAATAAAATAAACAAAAAGTGTCTTTAACACTGTGCTAGACAGACCAGACTCTTGCAACAGATTTAAATATCACAGGCCGACTACGTATTCTTTGGTCTTGTCCCAACTTTTACAACTATAGGATTGTCTTTGGCTTCCCAATAAACCCAAAACCACGTATTGCCTGTTTAGAAGTACTGACACCACTGCGCAAAGACCAGCAGTCATTTCCTTTTTCACCCAACTTGCGAGAATGGAATGAATACACACACACACAACAGCTGGATTAGGAAAATATTGCAAAATGTGAAGCTTGAGGAAAAAAGATGATTCTCTTTTAAAAGTTCCCCACAGATCACCTAAGAGACCTGGGAGCCCTTTTAAATCACACGGCAGGTTGATCTCCCAGTATCATCAACTCCAATTTAATTGAGTATTATTGTTATTTAATTTATATGTTCCATAATCATACATCTGTCTCCCTTGCCTCATTTTTATTTACTTAATTTTCTGGTCTATGAATGCGTGGCAGAACACATTTTTACAAAGGAGACCCCCGTGTTTACCGACTACACCCTGTTTATTGTAAATCCTTGCACATAAATTAGTAATGGGGAAGGAATGAGGTGGCCTGCACTCTACCTGGTTACGAGGATGTTGACAAAGCCTTTGTCTGTGTGGAGTTTGGGTGAGATGTTGTCTTTGATCCACTTGTAGATCGACTGTGCCGAAGGGTCCACTTTGATCTGCTTGAGAAGTTCCTTCTCCAGCTTCATCAATGGGAATAAAAAGCTCAGACCTTTGCCCTCCAGAATCTCCAGCATCCGGTCTTTGCTCTGGTCCATTTCTATAAAAACAAGCACCAAAGCATGATTTACAAAAATATTAAAATTGAAATGGAAAAAGTAAATCTAAAAATCACACACCCACCCAGCATTTTCCAAAAAGACCCTTTCACACTGCACTTCAACATATTGAATACTGACGAACCAAATGGTGTGCCTGCCAAAACCTCGAGTGATGTGCTCACCCAGAAAGGGGCTGACAGAATGAATTAAATAGCAATTGCCCAACCAGTGGGAAAGACCCAGTTTTGCATATTACGGCTACACAAACACCCTTTAAAATTGACTGAGTCTTGAATATTTTGTCTCTTCCTGCATTGCTTTTCAAAATGTAGTCATTTAATTTTTGTTAATGGCAAACAAAAATATTAGTCTGTTTTCTACTTGCAATAATTAGAGTGGTTTACAAGGCTGCGTCAGCCGTACCAGGTAGCATCTTTTGCATGTTGACTTTGCTCTTTTGAAAGACATCAGCAAGCCACTCGCGATCCTTCAGCTTTGCCATCTGTTGCAGACAAAGGAGGAAGAGCGGGAAATGGGTGCCGTTCTCCAGCTGGTGGGCCAAATCAGTCATGCTGATCAGCTCAGCTACTGCGGCCCGGGCCGCAAACTGAGCCAGGTACGATTTGACCAGCGGGATTTCTTCCTCAATCTTGGGACATTGGTCCAGGACACCGAGAATGGCCTGTTCAAAAAAGATGGGCAGTGGATTTAACTACAACATTTGAATCCTATCGTACAGAATTTGACATCAACTTTGAAGTGACGCATTACTTATACAAGATCTCTAAAATGGTCTTTGGTCTTCACAAATTTACACTTACCTGCAGAAGGTTCTCACTAGTGACCAAGCCCTCTGTGCAGAGTTCGTGAATTAAGGTGCTTGTAAGTTCCTTGTCGTCATCTGAACGACTGAGCGAAGACACCACAATCTTGTTCAACATCTCGGATAAAAAGTGTTTGGGAGCCTTCATCTCCTTGACAGCAGCCACAGCCTCATCGACATTCTTGCTGTTCATGTAGTCAGCAAAAAATGCTTCCTGGAAAACGGTTGCAGCCAACGGTTAGGCTGCATAGCTTAGTTCCGTGATGTAAATTACTGTGAACAATACTTGTACCGTCATTTTCTGCAGCTCCTCCTTAGTCGGAGGTAGTTTTTTGATGGACTTTGCTGGCTTCTCTTGAATTGGTGGAGGGTTGATTTTAAGACCAAGCTGTGGAGACTAATGAAATAAAAGATAGTTTAAGAGATTTATTTCCCTGAAGCAAAATTCAAATTCTTACCTGTCCTGTTGAGGTGCTTTGGGCACTTGGGGGCATCATCGTCATCTGTGGCTGCAGCTTTGGCACTTTTTTATTTAAGATGAAAGACTGTGCTGGCCTCAGACTGATCTACAAGTGTTTAAAAAAAAACAAGTTACAATTTTTAAAATCCAAACAGAATTTGTGAAATGCCACATATACTCTGAAACATTCTTCTATCTAATCCATGTAAACCGTTACACCGTCTCTTTTAAGTTCAATTACCTCATCAACATTGAGCTTCCCTTTCTTGCTGAAGCGTGGGCCCATATCTTTAGACTGCATCTGAACCGAGCCATTTTGTTTATGGCTGAAAACTGGTGAACTCTGACCCTGGAGAGGCTTTGAGTAAGATGTTAGCAGTCAACAACATGGCCTATGCTTATATTCAGACATTTGGTTTGGACAGAATTTAGGTTTTTGGATCAATCGAAAAAAAAAAGAAAAACCCCAAAACATTTTAACAAGTTAGAACCTGATTACCATTCCGACACTTGGTCACAATACCTTCTTTTAAGCACAACACTGCATTTTTATAAAAAATTTGGGTCATGAAAGCTGGTACCCATCATTTGTTGTTTATATAGAAATCAAACAACATTAATATTCCAGTTCTACATGGTATGAGCCCGGCGTAGTTATTTGACTAAAAAAAAAAAAAAAAAGCATTAAAATGTTGGAGAAAGCTTACCTGCACTGGCTTTATGAAAGGCTTGCTTCCTGTATCAAACTGGGGCTGATGCGAACTGTTGCCCATGCCGATATGGCCGTTGAAAATTGGGTTGGAGCGGTGGCGGCCTAGAGTTGGAGAGTAATGGTCCTGAATGACGCCAGGACCTGTTCCAATACCAATCCCTGTGCACATTATGAGGAAATATAACTTATTGCATTTGTGTTGTGTGTGTGTGGCCCTTTAGGTTAAAGAGACAAGCACAGTGTGGCCTACCGGGCATTTGTCCAAACATATCAGCTAGTCCCCCAAGTCCTTCTTTGTCAAATCTGACCCTGCTCTGCAAGAAAGCTGTATCCAGGAAAAAGTCACACCTCGAGAAATCAGACTGAGGTGGGATGAACACCCCCAAGTCCTGCAAGGGAGGAAAAAAAAAAAAAAAGTCAGCAATGGCAGTTGATGATGAAAACAGAACAGGAAGAGGTCATGAGATTTCAGAAGAACCTTCACGGCATCATGGCGAACTTGACTGATGGTCTTTGGTCCGTTATCATAATACGCTTTACGAGGCACCCAGTTGTTCTTCCGCAACTCCACTGTATTCTGTAACAGGAAGCGAATCCTTGCAGGTAATTCCTTGTTGCTGGTCAAGGCCTGCATGCGGTCAAAGTACTGATTCATCAGGGACTGCAAGAAAAAAAAAGGCATGTTACTTGGGGCTGCTTAAGAAAAAAAAAACTATTTTGGCAGATTACAGTTTCCAACCAACATACCCTAGCTTTCTCGTGATCCAGCTTGGGTCCCACGGTCTTCATTATCTGACAGAGGCACTCCAAGTCTTCTCCCATATCCTTAACTTGGACTCGTTTCTTCTTCTCCAGAAGCTTTAAGCGAATGCACATTTTAGGTTTAGTATCAAAATACAGTGAATTCATTGGTGCCCATATTATCATCTTCCTCCATTTGAAATTTTAGCCGTAATACACTAGAAATCAAGTCATCTTTCTGTGCACTATGTAGCACTCTATTTGATATGTTTTCGCTATTTGCACAGCTTAAGGAAAACAAAGGACCACTAATCCAATCTATCACTATTCTACATTGAATAAATAAAACCCACTGTTTTGATGCATTTGTGGAGGATGGATTCATGGATAAGGTGAAGTTTCCCAAGTTCTCCAATGAATTTGATGTTTCCAAGCATTTTAATCTTGGCAATTGCACGCTGTTCCTCCTCCTCAGAGGTGAGAGGGCAATCTTGTTTGTCAAACACTACATGAGGAAAATCAAAGTTTATTGAGACCATCACAAAAAATGAAAATAGTCAATGTAAAAATGAATATTTTCTCCAAACCTTCAACATTTCTGGCACGATTTTCAAACTCATCTTGAAGCTTGGATATGAGAAGCCTCCTGAAGGTCTACAATTAAAAAAAAAAAGTGAATAACAAAGAGGTCACCAAAAGGCTTTCTCAAAATAATTGAGCATTAACTGTATTTTGCTTTTTTGTTGCTGGATTTTCTGTTGCCGTTTCTTCAAAGTTTGGTGCATCTTCTGCCAAGCGTAGACATAGCTGAGCATACAACTGACTGTACTTGGGCTCTTCAAGGGCTTTGTCAACGATCTAAAAATTGATAAACGTGCAAAGAAACACGTTACAAATGAGTGCATTGAGATATGTATACGGTTGCAAGAGTTTGGTAGACAACACTGACCAACAAGATGATTCCTTTCAGGATGAGCTTCGAGTCCACACCCACATTGAGGAGCTCCAGGCACAGTTTGTCAAACTTCTCAGGTGTCAACTTATTAAGTATGCTGAGGAAACAGAACTATACTATTAACAAGCTTAACACAAGCAGACAATAGATAAAGTTACAAATTTCCAGCCTGAACTCACCCTCTCACTTTTCGGAAGATTGCATCGTGTTGCCCTTTCTCAGCAGAGAAGCTGGCTTCTGGTCTAGTACTTCGAGAAGGTATCCATCTCTGAGCAGCAGAACCTGGGGGCTTCCCCAGGAACTCGCTGTGCCCAAAAAAAAAAATCGAAAACATGATCAAATATACAGCAAAAACTCAAGCTAAGGAGACGATGCATTCGGACTGCCACAAAAGCTCAGTAGGTGTGTCAATTATAGTTAATGCATGAGCCGTTCAGTAAAGGATGTGTCAATTATAACTAATGCATGAGCTGTTCAGTAAAGGATGTGCATAATAGCTAAACGGAAAATAATCTGGCAACTACAACTTTAGCTAAAAGACTAACAGGGAAGCAGTCTATGGTTTGTTAAATGTAAGCCAGCATATATATAATGAACATTATACATGAAAGAAAAAAAAATCACCTTTTGCTTTCAGCCTTGGGAAAGTGCTGAGGTGCACCCCCACCTCCTCCCCCTACTCTGTGAATTAAACAGAAAAATGCATGTTGAAATGAAACAGGGTGTATTTGTAATTACTAATGCAGTTTTTGCTGTGTGTGTGTGTGTGTGTGTGTGTCATGTTTTGGGAGGCTCCCAATGCAAGTAGTAAGCGGACAGGTTTTAAGATGATTAATACCTGAAATGAGAAGGAACCCCTGGTGCAACAACACTCTCCACTTTGGCGGCTTGACTACAAATATTAGGAAAAGAATTGTGTTCTGAGAAGGAATTGGGGGAGGGGAACAGCCTATGGGCACAGATTGAAAGAGAGAAAGAGTGTTACAAAATATCAAGTTTCAGAGTGAACATTTCTAAATAATGAATTACACAAGACCATTTAAATACTTAAAATTAATCAACCTAAAGCTTTTTGAACCATCATTTTGCTTTTCATACGGTTTTAAAAAAGGCAAGCTAGTTGATTACATGGTAAAGATGGGGCACTTTATGTGGATCTCTTACTTGACACACATTACTTCACTAGTCCAACAAAAAAAGACAACTAATTACTGAGACCTATGTCGAAGTGTCCTTGGGCAAGACACTGAATCCCTAATGCCCCCAATAAGCAGGTTGGATGCCTTGCATGGCTGACTCCCTATTGGTATGCGAGTGTGTGTGTGTGAATGGGTAAGTGTGAAGCACATAGTAAAGTGCTTTGGGAGGTCTTCATCGACTTGAAAAGTGCTATATGAATGCAGACTATTTACCTACAACTCTCACAGTGATGTAAAAATGTTTTCTGATTAGTAAATAATCACCAATATTCATAACGGCAAACATTAAACACTACTGAAATAAATCTTTATGTAGAGCCATTTGCATATTATGCATGCGATAAAAAGGACGACCTTGAAATTTATTACCCGATTAAAGGCCTCAATGGGTTTATTTTTGCTAGCACATTCCATTTATATACCGTTTCTATTACACACAACTTGTAAAACAAGCTGGCAGTTAGATCTTGAGCTGCATTTCCAGGACATCATATGAATGCAGACTGATGGTAATACCAGTGTGACATCAGCAGTCTACTCTCTGTTCTCTTCAGAGAAGAAAACAATGTTAACACTTGCAACGTGACGAGCTTTCTCAGGAATGATAAATTGTCAAGATGCCAAGTTTTATTGGAACAACCAGAGAGCTGGTGGAAAAATATATTGGCAAAAATTGGCAATAGAACAACAAGATCAGTCCATTTCCACGAATTGTGAACATGTGATAGTTATTAACCTATTACGACGCTCAACACGGATTTTATTTAGTTAATACTTGTATACCTATATCTCTTTGTCAAAATACTATTTGGATGGTTTTATTGCTCATGAAGACCAATTAGCTTTCAATTATTCAGCATCGGGAAAATCCTCTTGTTACGCGACCAATTCGAGCTAGAAGGAAGATCATGGAACGAATCATGCTCCTACGAAGAAGTACCTCAGTACTCGAAAGAGGGCCTTTTACAATTTTATAATACACCAAAAAAAAACTACAGGGACAGGAAGTCACTCTCAACACGCCCCCTCCAACCCGTTCCTCCTACCTCATGTGTTCAGCCCCAAAAAGCTTTTCTAAAAGTAACGTAAAAGCATCTAGGCAGGGTGAGAAAAAAATTATAGGGGTCTTTGAAAACAGTCATTGTTAACACATACTTATTGGAGCTGTATGGAATTTGGAACTTTTTAACTGGCTGCCTTCGTCTCCTGGCTTGTATCATCATTGCAGGATCAGTCAGCTTGTTCATGATGCACGTGCATGTATGTGAATTTCTTAGATGCACTTCAATAAACCTTTTTTCCCAAACTTTCTTGGGGTTTGGACTCTACTAGGCTTATATGAAATGCCACCATTTTCATGTTATACTAACATATGTGACAAATATACAAATTTGACTTTTTTACTTCGGGCAAATGTTTACATTTATGACTGCAAAATGAAAACACCACTGCACAAGTAACAGCCGTTTATTAGAGACATCACTTTTAATATCACGATAACTAACATCTCTTGCTCATACGATCGAGATCTTAACTATATTGTTGATTGCAATTATGCATCGTTGTGTAAGCAATTATTGTAACAACTGGAAGGGACAAACGAGCACACGAGTGCTCCACGTGCCATCGAGAAAAAAAAAATCAGTAACGTACAGGCATAGGCGGTGCTAAACTGGCACGAGGCAGTAGCTTAGCAAACATCGATGTTTTAAATTGGCTTTAGGACTAAATTCGAGACATGTAGACAAAGAACTAAATTGAACGGAGACAAGTGATAAATTCGGTTAATAAACCAGTCTTATCGACACAGGACGGGGATCGTGTGTGCGTAGCGACATTAAAAATTAAATTGATATAAATGCAAATCATATAGCATTTCGAATAATTTTGAATATTTCTCCCGTTTTGTGTTCGGTTTTTACGAAATTTGATCAGATTTAGTTTACTTATTTGAAACCGTGTTGTATGCCTATATAAAATAAACAAACAGAGCTATAATTGCTAGTGTTATTTCAGAGGCGTAAATTAATCCGGGTTGGAATTGAAAGAAAATAAATTTAAGAGTAAAAGCGAGAAATCTAGTCAACGGGTTGCTTTTCTTCCCCACAGGTCTTTGTTAAGAAACCGGATGTTGGCACACAGCGGCGTACTAGAGGCTATTTTCTCGTGAAGGCCGCTGAGACAACACAATCACGCCTCGTTGAAACCCTTAAACTGGTTTATTTTCATATCTACGTCAGTTATAGACCAAACTACCGAATGTACGTAAAAACCACAAACTAGGTCAACGGGCTAACGTTAGCCAATCCGTGAAAAAACCCGAAGGCACTTACCCTTTACGAAAACAACGTCAGCTTAACTGTTCTCTTTTTGACAAGTGTTACGAAAATCAGACGACGAATGAGGGATAAAGGATGACAATCTGTCGTAATGATCAGCTGGAGGTTCGATCCCCGATATAGAAAACTGGGCCTAGTCGTAGAGGCTCGACTGCCGTGAAGAAAGACTGCTGAGTGGCTGTGTGCGTCACGAGAGGGTTAGTCGCTTTTTGAATGGGGGATATGCGTGACGTCACGTTCTGGGAACTAAAGGAACGTTTCGCAATTCTCCACAGAATTGAGTGCTTTGATTACAAGCCCTTTTACCGATTAACGTTAAAACAACTATTCAGACACCCAAACAACCTCTAAACGAGTAATATAAATACAGTAGTAAGAAACAAACGGTGTTGTGAGTATTGGGAGTTCCTAATCACGTGAGAACATCCGGGCCACCTTAGTAGTGGTGGCCATGCTGGATGGGTGTAAGTCAGTAAGTTTACTTCTTTATTATATCCTTGACATTCCAAACACAGATACGCCTCGCTACTTCCCGTTTGAGTTATTGCTCGTTCACTGCCATATTTAATTATTCAGTGCCAGAGTTCTAGTGCGTTTAAAATGGGATATGAGTGAGTTTGGAAATACTGCGTTTAAAACTATAGTTAACTAGTTGTTATTGTTGCTATTATCATATCATAACTGTTATTATAAATATTGTGTTTATTTTTATTGTTGTTATTATCATTGGTGCCGAAGTGATATTTGGTAACTAATGGCATTATGACGTTGGGTCTTACGAAGATTTGTGTATAAAATATGTGATTATTGTAATTATTATAATTATTGATATCTGACCTATGTAATAAGTACATCCATGAGCTTTTGTTATATTAGACACAAGAGGAGAAAAGGATTTGTAAAATGTATTTAATTGGGAAGATAAAGGGGTAGGGAAAATAAGCATCTGCTTCTGACTACCCCTTTTTCGAACATGTTATGTGACATTATTTAGTTGTTGACTCATTGTTTTTGTCCTGTTTTTATTTTAATATTCGAAAATTAAGTTTTCATTCATTCATTCATTCAACTTCACAATTATTTGATTTTTCTTTTTTAAAATTGCTGGATTTTCACCTAATTTTATGAATGTTATTAATACAATTAGTGTCCTTGTGTAAAACATGCAAACCCTTAACTCCCCCAACAAGCAGGTTGGCGCCTTGCATGGCTGACGCCGCTATCGGTGTGTAAGTGTGTGTGTGAATGGGTATGTGTGAAGCACATTGTAAAGCGCTTTAGGAGGTCTTCAGTGACTTGAAAAGCGCTTTATAAATCCAGACTATTTACCATACTGCTCTAGGTGTCTGCAGATGCAGAATGAGGCAAGCATTTCTCTTGCCTCATAGCAGAGAGCGATAGCGATACCAAGGATTCTGTTTTGGCTCAAACATCAGGCCTAAACAATATAATTTGTTTGCAGGCTAACAGCAAGCTAATGTTTTTTTCACAATGCATGGACTTTTTCATAAACTATTGATGCTTGTATTTAAAAGTAAAGAGCGCATACACTTCATTTAAAGTTAATGTTTGACAGTAAACGTTTTTTCTACGCTACAGTTTAGATTTCTCGCTCTGCCAAACAAATGATTAATAAGATGTAGGTTAATTTATTTGTAAATTTGACTGACTCACCAGACACGAAGCTCACCACACTTCAGCATAAGTCAAAGCCACCAATATCCCCAGAAGGAGAGTAAAAACCCAGAAGTTGTTTCAGTTCTGTGGGCACTGAAGCAACCACCTGCATACCTGTCAAGCTCCAGGGCTCCATGCCCTTACAAACTGTCGTATTTTCCCTTGCAAAATACAAAATAATCTTACAACAATTTTTTTTTTCCAAACGTGTTTATTTATGTATTTTAACATGTTATATTGTACATGTGTTTCGTTATATCATTCTGTACATATTCTTAATAATAAAATAAAAATAAAATGAGAAAAAAATAAAAAAATCAGGAAAAATTGTTATCAGCGTATCTAAAATGTCCTTAGATAACACTTTAAATTTAAATTTGTAAATAAAGATATTTTTTGGAGGAGAAAATTAGTAAGCATTTCTATTTTGTAAACCAAACCACAATATCAACCATTGATGCTTGTATTTTAAATTTGAATGAATGAATGAATGAATACTTTATTTCGAACATTAAAATAAAGACAACAAAAACAATAACTCAACAACAAAATAATGTTTTATTGTTTTAATAAGCTTATTATATAGAATACGATTGCTATTGTCGGAAGCGCAGCAGAATGCGCAATCACGCGAGGGGGGGAGGATTCTGCAGGGCAGACGCATGCGCACAGTACCATCAAACGCTTGCTTCCTTTGCAATGAAAAGAACGATACCGGGATAGAGGCTACCGCGGCGAACTCGTTTGACTTGATTGGTTTGCCGTTTCGCGATAGTCGGTGTATACCGGATGGTACCCATAATTGACAAATTTGCCTTCTTCCGTACAGATTTTCTCGTACGTTGTACACGTCTTAAAATGCATAATAAACGTACTTTGTACGGCAAAAACGTACAGGTTGACAGGTATGCACCTGCTCCAATGTATACCACCAACAGTATGTCATCTTTCGAGTTTCATGTATGTCATAAGCATGCATGTACCATTTCTATTGAAAAATGAAATGTAATCAGAACTAGATTTCTGTTTCAATGATTGAGACGGTAGGACCGAAAGGAGTATAATCGATATTGATAGTGACATATGACAAATTAAAACAAATGATTTGTATTTATTGTAATTGGACATAAATGGTTTACTAATAATACTGTGTTTTGGGGCCACCACTAATCTAAACACTTAATTTTGATTCATTTGAATTAGAATTGGACAGGACAGGCTAGACTTTTAGCATTAGTTTCGATGGCTATAAAAGAAGAACTTTGTGATGGAACTGAAACACACGGAGAATCTGTGAGACATAGTAATTGAAATCTTTAAAGAAAGGAAGATAGTTTTAGTGCACCAATAAAAAAAAGATTTTTGGGTGAGCGAACTGTGGCTATATTCCTAAATACTAGTGCAATTTTACGAGGTTATTGTTAATGCATTTGGATGTGTATTGCAGCTGTAGATGCAGTAAATTGTTTATAGCCATAAAATCATACCTGTAAACCTGTACATTTTTGCTGTACAAATTACGTTTATTATGCATTTTAAGACGTGTACGACGTACAAGAAAATCTGTACGGAAAAAGGCAAATTTGTCAATTATGGGTACCATCCGGTATACACTAACTATGACAAAACGGCAAATCAATCAAGTCAAACGAGTTCGCCGCGGTAGCCTCTATCTCGATATCGTTTTTTTCGTTGAAAACGAAGCGAGCGTTTGATGCTACGGTGCGCATATCATGTGGTAGTGTGTGGTGTAAGGAAGTTCTTCTCTTTTGAGAGAACCGGCTTTTTCGGCTCAACTCATTAAAGAGAGCCGTCTCTCAAATTGCTCACTTGCTTTGATGCATTATATTACGAATTATTATGTTGTATAAAGAAGATAAGAAAAAAAGGAAGTATAAAAGGATAAAATGAAAAAAAGACAGGTTTGTGGTTATCCCTTTAATCAGTATATTACCAACAATAATTTAATCCAGAAAATAAATAAATGATTTGAATAAGAAAATGTATTATTCTACTTAATTATATTTGCATGTATTTATTCCTTCTACAGTGAACGTCCAAGCTACTTAATTTTTGAACTTTTTTTATAATAAACTTCATTCATGTCGAGCAACTCAGTCTCTCACAACAAAATGTTAATTAACAATATATATGATATAACGAAACACATGTACAATATAACATGTTAAATTACATAAATAAACACGTTTGAAAAAAAATATGGTGTAAGATTATTTTGTAAGGGAAAATACGACAGTTTGTAAGGGCATGGAGCCGTGGAGGTTGACAGGTATGTAAAATAGTTATTGAAGGATGGATTTTTTCAGACGTAGCACTACTGAAGGCCTCGGTGGGAAATGCTCGGGCCGCCACTGAGTAATTGTAATCTGATGCCGTCTACTGGGTATGGAAGATGATGATCGGAGGATCAACCAGATACCGGACGACTGCATGATTTTTGGAAAAAATTATCAATTTGTTGCTACCAACTTGAAGAAAATTGTCAATTTCATGGAATTACATAACAGGGTTTTTATTGATGCTTTTGCATATGTATTGCAGTTGTAGCTGAAGTATATTTTTTATAGCCATAAAATGGCGATTGAGTGTTGGATTTATTCAACCCACTGAATGCCTAGGTATGAAATGCACAGCATGCCACTGTAATATAACCCAGTGCGAACTCAAAGACAAGTCTAAAAGTATCTTGAATACTCAGACGTTACGTCTTTGCTTAGTGTCTTATCTGCAGAGAAAATTTAGTCACCTACTTTTGTCTTTTCATTTCAGGCAGTTTCAGTAAGATTTGCAAGCTCGAAAGAAGAGCATCTCACTGAAAATGACCCCTGCTTGAGGAGTAACTGAAGACATAACGACATTACGTAATCAGAATACAAACAAATGTAATTGTATTCCGTTAGAGTTACAGAAATAAAAGATGTAATCAAATTACAGGTAAATTTGGTAAAATATGGATTAATTTGCTGGGTCACAATATTATTTGAAAGCCTTTTTATTTCTACAGGAAACAATATTAAAGTCCTGGGTGCGTTAGTTTTAGCTCTTTATTCTTTTCCCCGTTCGCATTAGCTTTGAGTACATTCACCATATCGGGTCATGCTACTCTCTCTCTGCCGTCTCATTCATTCCACACACACGAAGCACACTTAGGACCACCGCCCTTCTCCAACTGCAGAGCTGCCCAAGGTGCCTGACTACAAACATGACTATATGACTAAAACCGTTGCAAAACTGACAAAAAAGTGCCATGTAAATTAGGTGCAACTAACAAGACAACATCAACAAACAAGTAAGAACAAATAAAGTAACATGAAATGGGGACGGGTCTCTTATGAGCCTTTGGCTTCAACCTGTCATCCTTTTTTCTTTTCAGGTGATTTGTTCATTATGTGATGCTATGTATGTTGCAAAGTGACTGAAAAGATTAAAAAAAAACAAAAAAACGAAATACGATAATGAATGTAATTTGATGCCCTCTTCCACACCATCCTTTCAAGCATCCATTCATTTACTTCATGCCCGCATTAACATGTGTCTTACATTTACAAATACATAACTAACTCATAAATTGATTGGATCAATCATAATTCCAATTACTGCCACTGACAGAGACAGAGAAATGTGACCAGAAGTCCCAGAGTCTGTTGGAAATCTAGAAAGTGAACACTTTGTTTAAAATTATCTTGCGTTCTAGATGTGCACTCAATTCGGACTAAAACAAATATTAGTTTTATTTTTGCTCAGTACACCTTAAAACGTGGTTAAAATGTTTGATTCATTTCAAACAACTACCTGATCTTGGTTTACTCTATTTGTTTTTCCAGGCTACGTTGATCATTAATCTTATGTATTTTTTAAAAATAAATTGTATTTATGTTTAGATTTTGTCTTCTATTGGCATATTTGGTATTGGAGTAACCCAAAAGTAATCACTATTATGGTATTCGGATTATGTTACTGATTACACTTTTCAACAGGTAATTAAAAATAGTCTGTGTAATATAGTGTAATAATCTGTGAAGCCCTTTGAGACTCTTCGTGATTTAGGGCTATACAAATAAAAATGACTTGACTTGACTTGACTACTAACAGTAACGGATTACCTTTTTAGAGTAACCATCCCAACCCTGGCTGCACAGTAGGAGATCACTTTTGTATAAAGGACTCTTGTTTCTCAATAGTTATCCACCTTGAACACTGTCACCTCCTTCTTAAAGTCTGAGTTACGGTCCGGCAAATTATTAAAATATACAATACTTTGCCCACAAATTCACGCAATGCCTACCACTCGTCTCCATTTTGTGGGATTTCTGTTAACCAGTAGATGTCACTCTTTACTCATTCGCGCACTTTACTGTATCGGTAAATACTGTGTCAAACGGGTAACGTTATTTGAAGTGGGCTTTAATTTGAATTAAATACATTTAAGTTTCTGATAGAGAGAAAAAAACATCTCAGCATACACTTACCACGAGATGTGTACATGAGCAGGTTTTTTTTGTGTGTTTTTAGATAAAACTTGGCCGCGATAGTCATGCATCAAATACCATATCACTGCTTATGTCAGGAGTTTTTACGTGAAAGAATGCACGACAGCCTTATTAGTTGCTTGTCAGATTGAGCTATAGCATATGACATTGATTAAAAAACTACAAAAACATGCATTTCAGGTGAATTGGCCGGTCCAAATTGTCCCTAGGTGCGAATGAGCGAGTGAGTTGTCTGTCCCCGTGTGCCCTGCGATTGGCTGGCAACCAGTTCAGGGTGTCCCCTGCCCACTGCCCGATGATTGCTGGGATGGGCTCCAGCCCCCCCCCCCCCCCCCGCGACCCTACTGAGGATAAGCGGTGCAGCTAATGAGATGAGAATGAGATGAGATATATATATACCAGTATATGTATATATACACACATCAGGTGATTTCTTCATTCATTTATATATATCAAGTCAAGTCATTTTTATTTGTATAGCCCTTAATCACAAATAGTCTCAAAGGGCTTCACAAGTTATTATATATAAGAAGTTTAGGTTAATTGTATGCTATAGAGTAGAAGTGAGTTTTAAGCTTAGACTTAAACATGTGCACTGAGGCAGCAGATCGGATCTCAGGGGGATGAGCATTCCACAACACCGGTGCCCGGATGGAGAACATTCTCGAACCAGCGGAACACTTCTTGGCTCTTGGGATCACCAGGAACGAAGGCTTCGGGTCAGGACATAGGGGGAAATCAGATCTGAAAGATATGAGGGGGAAAGTCCATGTATGATTTTTTATAGTAATAGGAGAACCTTAAAATCGCATCTTAGGCTAACAGGGAGCCAATGCAGGTTAGCCAAAATTGGGGTGATGTGATCGTACTCTTTTGTCCTAGTTAAAAGCCTCGCTGCAGCATTTTGTACCAGCTGAAGACTCTTGAGTCTGGTCATCGGAAGACCGGAAAGTAGTGCATTACAGTAATCGAGACGGGAGGTAACAAACGCGTGAATTATGATTTCTCCCCTCTGAGAAAGTATAGGACGAATTTTAGCAATGTTACGGAGATGGAAGAAAGGGGTTCTAGTAATTTTCTTCACATGTGTTTGAAAGGACAGATCGGGGTCAAATATGACACCTAAATTTTTAAGTGAGTCGTTCTGTGTGATGTGGCAATTGTCGATGTTCACAGCGGTTTTAGAGAATAAGTCACGGGATTTAGATGGACCAATAACTAACATTTCAGTCTTTTCAGAGTTAAGACGCAGGAAATTGAGTGACATCCACTCTTTTATCTCAGTGAGGCAGGCCTCCAAATTTCCACAGTTTAGTGTGGCAGATTCCTCCATCGGGAGATAGTTGAGTGTCATCTGCGTAGCAATGGAAACTGATATTATACTTGAGAATAATATCACCTAGTGGAAGCATATAAATGCTTAAGAGAAGGGGGCCAAGCACTGAACCCTGCGAACACCACAGGTAACACTAAAGGGCTCAGATGTCAATTCGCCATATTTAACGCAGTGCCATATATATATATATATATATATATATATATATATATATATATATATATATATATATATATATATATAATTTTATAATAATTATTATTTTTCTAATTACGGCTGGGGAAAATGTCGCGTTAACAATTTGCTTTATAATTTTCAATTTGACGCGTGAAAATATACGCCTCCGGGTGTCAAGCCGCGCTGTTCCAACAAACGAAGAAGAGTCTCTTTCATTTCTTGCCGCTAACGTGGCGTAGCATGCTAGCAATGGAAAAGAGAAAGGGAACATGATTAGGCAGAACGTTTTGCTTTAAAACTTTGCCCGATGGGAATATCGACAAGACGAAAGTGATATATATGCTTTGCAAAGCTGAATTTAATTACCATACTTCTTCCCTGATGTATCACTCGAAAGCCAAGCACCCCGGTGCGGTGGTAAAGTCAGACAGCGGACCTCGTCTAACAAATTTGGATCAGTCTGGTGCAAGAGATGGGTGTTCTACAATGTTTACATAAGGAACTTGAATATTTTGTTTATGGAAAATTTGTCTTTGACACCACAAGCTTTATGTTCTTGTCCTTTACTTTGTATGCATTTTTTGTTAAATATTTACAACAGCTTTACAGCAAATTTACAGATGAACAGTTTTGACAAAGTACTTGAATCTTTTTGTTATGAAAGCTATCTTTGTCATTACAGTCTATGCACGTTTACTGTAGTTGGCATAGGCCTATACCATTTGGGATAATAAATGGTATCTTATTTTTCTATGCATATTTTTTCATATTTCCTGCCATTTGTAAAATATATATATCCACAAACTATATTACAATGATTGAAATAAGTTGGTTTATTGGTTTTATTAGGTACGTAACTTGAACATGGATGGAAAGGTAGGGCCAACAAAAAAAGCCATTTGAGAGGACACAATTCAAAGAGGATTTATGACCAAATGCTGCTTTTGTTTAACATTTAAAATGGACCTTTTTGCTATTCCTCGGCCGTGATGAATATTTTTAAGATCAACCAAATTCACTAAATGGGGAATGTAGTAAAAGTCATGCAGTTTCAGCTTTAATAGATCTTAAGATTGACAGGCAGATTAACATTACATAAAGTCTCATGGGCAGGACGGCAACATTACATAAAGTCTCATGGGCAGCACGGCGGCGCAGTGGTTAGCGCGTGTGTGGCACAGTTCTAAGGTCTTGGGAACCTCCTGTGTGGGTTCAAATACAGCTACCGGACTTCCTGTGCGGAGTTTGTATGTTCTCCCCGTGCTTGCGTGGGTTTCCTCCGGGGACTCCGGTTTCCTCCCACATTACAAAAAACATGCATGTCAAGTTAATTGGCTGGTCCAAATTGTCCCTAGGTGTGAATGAGCGAGCGAGTTGTCTGTCCCTGTGGCGGCCAGTTCGGGGTGTCCCCTGCCCACTGCCCGATGATTGCTGGGATGGGCTCCAGCGCCCCCGCGACCCTACTGAGGATAAGCGGCACAGCTAATGAGATGAGATGAGATAAAGTCGTATCTTATCAAAGGAGTCTGAAAGTTTTTGATTCAGTGGTTGATATACAGGCCTGACCTCATCCATCGTCTCAAGTTCAGACAGAAGACACAATTACCAAAGGACCAAGCAGGAAGCACCCATCCCCTCTGTCCTTTTTGGGGGATCCAAGGACTGTCTGCTGCATTTGTTCCTGTCCCAGCAGCGGGGGAGAAGGCCCCTTGGCCACCTCGGTTTCCTGTCCTGGCAGCGAGAAGGACCCTCAGTCACTTCTGGTCCCAGTCCTGGCTTTAAGAAAGTTCCTGTCGGTGAGGTGAAAGTGACCTAGCTGATTTGGGTCCCTGCGTCAGCGAGGAAGGACAAGGATCCTCATCTACCGAGGTCCGGTGGTCCTGAATTGGCGAAGGTCTGTTTAATGCAGCCTCAGAGTTTTTTTTTTTTTTTTTTTTTTTTTTTTGGCACCGGACGTTGAGGGGGAGGTAATGTCACTATCTGGTACGCCACCTTCCCCAAGAGGGCGTCAACCACATTTGGAAAAAGACACACCTGAGCCTTATCATATTACACCTGTTCGTAATTATACCAAGTCATTATATTGACTATTGGGACGGTAAACTGAGTCAGGTCATTGTAGTTCCCACTTCCGTCCAGTCAGTTGTTATCATGTCAGCTTTGGTTTCGTGTTTGCACACTTTGGTAGTTGTTTTGAGACCTTGTTTGTTTTTGGTTTCGTTTTTGGTCAATAAATCCCATCCTTTACTGAACACACCCGCCTCCAATCCGGCCTCCCTGCGTTTGGGTCTGCCTACGCAAATTTGACATATCTTTAAGTTAACTACTTTCATTGGGGTCAGCAACTGGCAGATGGGAATCAGTAAAATTGTTAACCAAACTTCACAAAAAAATCAGTCAAAAAACAAAATGGATTTGTAATCCATTCCTTTACATGACTGTTACACAGTGGCAGTAAAATTTCTGTTTCTGACGGATTGCATAGATGTAGGTTACGTTATTTTCCGTGTATTTTTTCTGTGGTCTCTGAGCAAACTGAGGGGCTCGTCTTGCATCTATTAAGACGTGCAAAATAATAAGGTCTTTTTGATGAAAGTGTGCTTCCATGTATATTTAATGCAACAGTCTGTTGAGCCTAGCTCAAGTGTAGTTTCTAATGAGGACTCACATTTTCAAAACAAGCTGGGCAACCAGTCACGTTCTCGGGTGCACAAAACAGTTGGAGTAAACCTATTTTCCATACACCGCATGTGTCATTACTTACTGACATGTCTTTTCAAGCAGTGTACTCTCTCTAACATTGCATGTGTGTGCAAGAATCCATTTCTTAATCAAATGCTTTATTATGTGAATGGCAATTCAGTATGTTTCAATCTACAAAGTGGTCGTTTTTATCATGGATGTGATTACTCCCCTTCTCTTTATAGGTTTCAAGGTTCAAATGCAGTGATGCGCCCCCCACCCAACATCTGAAAATAGAATGATTAATAGATTTGTTTCATACTCTTGCAAGAACAATTCAATTTTGGTCATTCTAAGTCTGTGTTTGTATTAATGTAATATGTGGCTTATGGTGTGTGTGTTAAATTGAAATCGCATGTCTTCCACAACAAAGAAAAGCAGGGATTTTGTTTTAAACTTTTTATTTTATTTTATCCTTGTATATAACAAATATTCAAAGTATCAACAATCAGAAAATAATCAACATTTGTTTCCAGTTGTTACACAACCCATACAGATAAATCACAAAATAAACCTGAGACCGTGAAATAAAATACTTACAGCAGATTGCTACATGGTAGCCATAAGAAAGCTTAAAGACGACCCAATTTTAAACCCAGTACTATTTTTTCATCCAATGAAAATATCACTGTACTGCTTTTACCATCAAATATTCAAAATAATCTAGTTGTCATAAAAATAACAGTTGAAACACTTGTGGGTCTCCATTCCATGGGCATATTTAAATACTGTATAACATTCGCAATACTGTATTATTTAGCATCATCATGGTGCCATATGTTCTCAATGCTCTTTCTGCAGTGTTTCAGAAAACAGTGAATTCCACATCTAGAGTGGAATTCAACGCGAAGAATTCTTCAGAAATATTATGTTTAATAGGTCTTTACCAGAGGTGGGTCGTCAGGACCTTTAAGGCCTTCTCTCCTGGCCTACTGTGAACCATGTGTTGTTTATTTTATTTTGTCCATGAATACTTGTTAAATAATTCTAAATTGTCTATCCGCTCCCTTACATTGCTATATTCCCCGGGTTGCACCGCTTCCACTCGTGTCCTTTCATATTTAAGCATTTAACCAATCACATTTCAGACATTACTTGTTGGCAGGGTCATAAATCTAACCGGAGGCCTTCAGAATCAGTTCTGCAGGCCCTGAGGCATATGATAAGTGTCTATAAAACTGTTGATTCAGCCAGTCAGATTTCGAGTTGGCAGAGCAGGGCCTTCTTAAAGGCATAACGAAATATCAGCGTTTTACGAACTATGGCTAGGAGGCGGTAACGGAAGAATCACAATGAAAAAGTGAAGAAAAAAACCCTGGACATTTACAATGGTGATATAAAAGATCTTCATGGAACTAAAACCAAGTAACTGCAATCTTCTTGAGAATAGAAAGCTGGATGGATTTTGTGTACAAATGAAAACAAGTTTTGATGAGTAAAATGTGGCCATATTCATAAATAGTGGTCCAATTTAAATGTGGCGCTTTTTTTGTGTCACAGCTGTAGCTGCAGTAAATGTCTTATAGCCCTAAAATAGTTGTTGAAAATTTGATTCATTCAGGCATCGGACTACTGAAGGTGTGTGAAATGTATGGCCTTGCTCTGGTCTCTACTAGTATAAACACAGAATGTCTTTGTAGAACGAGAAAGAAGCCCCTCTTCTCTGGGGGTTACCGTTTTGAGAGGTGTTGTCAAGAGATGACAACATCTATGCTGCTTGGGTTTCAGCTAGTGACCGGGTGACCATGCTTCACTATCAGAAAGCAGGTGAACTCTAATTGGTAGTTAGCTAAGCCCTAAAAAATGATGTCATCAACTCTTGACACAATCTCTCACAGGATAAAAGCAGGTGGATTTTGCAAACCTACAAACACATTGTTAAAGACAAATCTGTGTCTACACTAGTGGTGGGTCATAAAACATTTAGTTGTTTTTAAATAGTTGAAATTTACTTCCACTTGAAACACAAATACAATAAACATTGCTTGAAGTCAAAGTACATCCCAAATCTCTTCAGATGAGAACAATAAAGGGACAATGTGTATTATTTAGCACCACCTAGCGGCCAAACCTACCCCATTCATTAAAAAAAAATTCAATATTTTAAGATTAAGCAAAACTGCATGAACTACGTATAATACATGCATTTCATTTTAATACTTGTAGGTTCAGAAATTTGCATTTGACATGACAAGCCTCACCCAGAGGGAGCTGACATTATTATTGGCCATCTTACTGCTCCCCAAAAAGGGTGGGCAAAACAATGAAACGTAAAATGGTGTGTTTCAGTTACTTTGAGTCTCCCTAGTTTGTATTTTTCCTTGTTCTTTTTAGTAGGGCTGCATTGATTAAATCCACTAAACTGTAAATTCAAAGGTTTGGCAACAAATTTCAGCATCAAATTATTTTGTCGCGCGATTTAAGCAGCACTTAGCATGTTAATCCAATGCAAAAAAAGTACATTGAATTTCTTCTTGACCTAGTGACAAACTTGTAGTAGCACTTTGGTCCGGCAGAGAGAGCTTCGTGACTGTATTTTAATGCACAAGGTTCTGTTGATCCAAATCTAGATGTGTTTACATAGAACTTTTAAGACACCAAAATGAAACTTAAAGTGCTGTGTAAAAACATTCAATGTACAATAAGATAACATACGACAAAATACTCGCATTCCTCCCTAATTTTACCACTCTTTTTTTTTGCACAAAAAGTATCTTACATAATTGCAGGTCTATAGCATACAATTCTATGTATTATTGTTTATTGTAAGGCTATTTGACAAACACTTGGATTTTTAAAAATTGCTTTGTACCATAGAATATTCGGTTGTTTTTTTGCACTATTTCTCTGTTGGTCCAAAACTTCAATATTTTAATTGAGGAAATTAAAAATGTTTAAAAAAAGATTTTTTGAAATAGTAATTCAGTAATTCATCGATTATCAAAATAATTGTTGAGTGCGGCCCTACTTTTTACATCCGTTTTTGGCTGCAGAAACATTTAGCGGTCAAATAATACACACTGTCCCTTTAAGGAGCTGGCATTCTTTTGATTTCCATTATTGGATTTTCGATAAAACATATCAAAGTTGCCAGAGTCATGGACCAGTTCAGTTTTGGAAGTTTTAGCTCAAATGCCTATCATCCAGTCGTTGTATCCAGGTCATCAGGCATGTTTTCCTTTTGTTTACTGCCGACTGGAACGCTTTGAAGTTGGAATTTCCAAGTGCGACGTTTCCCACAACTGAGCTGTCTGGAATGCTGAATTACACTCACAGTTGCAGACGCAAACTCCACACACGGTCACTCACTCAGAATAAGTCAGATGCACTCAGGGGGAATTGCTATACAATACATTTGTGATAAACCATTTCTGTCCTGTGCATTTCTGCAACACCAGTTGGTAACCAAATTCATTGTCACTGTTTGCCACAAGCTCCAAGCATCTCCTTGATTTTCTGTTCTGAATGGATCCTCCCTAGAAAGATTAAGACAAGTTAGGCTTATTCCACAGAACAATACACTGAATCCCTGGGTGAGACGCACAAATTAGGCAATACCTTGACATGAATTGAAGTGCAAACTGTATGGTTTAATTCAAGTGGTTGAACAACAGCATCTGACTGAGAATGAAGGAATTGTATACATTTTTCCCAAACACACCACATTTCAGGGGCTCAAACGTAATGAAGCGAAATCAAGACAAAAACGTTTGTTGTCAATATTTTTTGCTAATCCTTTCAATCACTGCCTGAATCCTGGAATTCATAGACAGCACCAAATGCTGGGTTCCCCCTTCAGGTTTTCCCAGGCCTTTACAGCAACAGCCTTGAGTTGTTGCTTGTTTGTGGGTCTTTTCTCCTTAAGCCTCATCTTGAGCAATCTAAATGCATGATTGATTGGGTCTAGATCTGGAGATTGACTTGGGCATTGCAGAATATTCTAAATTGTTGCTCTAAAAATGACTAGGTTGCTTTTGCTGTATGCTCTGGGTCATTGTCCATCAGCACAGTAAAGCGGCGTCCAATTAATTCTGCAGTATTTGGCTGAATCTGAGCGTAAAGTATATCCCTGTATACTTGAGAATTATTCCGGATACTTCTATCTGTTGTAAAGTCATCAATAAACACAAGTAACCCAGTGCCTTTGGAAGCCATGCATGCCCATGCCATCAAACTGCATCCTTTATGGTTAACAGAGGATGTGGGTTGCTTTGGATCATGTGCTGTTCCCTTTTTCTTCCCGAAACTTTCTTCTTCCCATTATACTGGTACAGGTTTGCCTTTGTCTCATTTGTACATATAACATTCGTCTTGGGAACAAGAGGTGATAGGTACAAATTCCCAACTCCTCTGAGTTAAATGTCAAAGTGTCCCTGGGCAAGACACGGAACCCCTACTGTCCCAATAAGCAGGTAGCCTTGCACGGCTGTGCCTGCTTTCGGTGTGTGAGTAGGTGTTTGAAATGGGCAAGTGTGAAGAACACTGTAAAGCGCTATGGGAGACTACAATGACTTAAATGCAGACCATTTACTGTTTAACTGGGCTGGCTTGTTAAAGGTGTATTTTGACAAGGTCAATTTTGGCCTGGCCTGTCTGTTTTTGGGACTGATGAATGGCTTTCTTCTAGTTGTGAACTGTCTGTATTTACATTCATTAAGTCTTTGTTTTATTGTAGACTTAGAAACAGATACACCCACTTTCTGGATAGTGTTCTTCATTTCAGAAGATGTTGTAAATGTTTTTCTCTTCCATGGACAGTATTCAGCAATCATCCATTGGTGTTGTTTTCCATTGACTTCTGGATTTTTATGAATTACCAACCGCACCATTGCATTCCTTTTTTTCTGAGAATGCACTGTTCTTTTGGCTTTTCAAAGAATTTCAGCAGACTTATGGATTTCTTCTTTTTTATGGTCTCAGGATATTTTGCTTCACCTCCGCTGAGAGCTTCCTTGAACACATGATGTGTGGCCAAAACAAAAGCTTCCAACACCAGACCTTTTCACTACTTAATTGTTGACAGGTTAAGAAGGGAGGGACTTTCTGATTATATTACAGCCCTTTGAGTCAATTGTACAATACCTTTTGGTCCCTTGAAAATGGGGTAAAAGAGTGTAAAGGGTTACGATTCTTAAACCCTTGTTCAGATTTGGATGTGGAAAAGCTGAAATTCCAGCTGAGATTGTGGACTTTAAGCCCATATTAATTATTGTGTCACTGTTCAAATATTTTCAGGGCTAAGTGTCTTTATTTTTTCACACACATGTAATCTATTTATCAATTGAGTTTTTTTTAGCTACTGATCAATGGAAAAATATCTATGGGCATCAACATTCACATTATTTCCCAGTATCGGTAATCTCACTCAGTGAATCAGTCTACATTTCTTTGCCAAAAGTGCCAACTAAAATTGTGTTCACCTGAGTGAAGAGCCAGTTTAGTTTCATGCGTTTGGACGTGGCGTATCCACACTCAATCAGGCGTGGTCTGCTGTTGACGTCCACTAGGCACTTGTTGTCATCGTCGTCAACTGTGGGACTTAGGAGACCCACCAAGAGCTGTTGGCTACTAGTGTAATAGACATTCTGGAAGAACATACCGGGAACAATTCAGAACGAAGAAAGTCTCGTTAAAGATATCGATAGTGACATATTGCAAAGACATTAAAACAAGCAGTTTGTATTTTTTTTTTATAGTGAAAGTCGACCAATAGGATTTCCTACGAATATTTTGTGTGGGCTGGCACAAATCTAAACACCAAATTTTGATTCATATTTTGTTTGCAAAATCAAATCAAATCTTTGTTACAGTCTTCTTTGCGATTGACCACAGTGTAAATTTTGTGGTGTTGCCCAAGGCTCAGTTAACAACCTTCGAAAGCAGAACCATAATTGGTCATTAACTGAAACTCCAGCAAAGTTATCATCTAGGGCTGCAACAACAAATCGCTAAAATTGATTAAAGTCGATTATTAAAAGCATTGTCATCATCGATTCGTTGTTTCGCACAATTTATGTGCCACTCAGCATGTTAATAATTGTAAATAAGAATGCATTGAATCTTGCTGTGACGTTGAGGGGACATGCATGTAGTACCACATAGATCCAACAGATGGCGACTAAAAATCATTTTGTTGTACTATTTACTTTATTTTCAGCGACAAAGTTTTAGTAGCTCTTTCCCCCAACAGAGGGTACCTCAAGACTGTATTTTGATGCATGAATGACTTCATTACTTTTATTTTCTTTAACAAGTGTAACAAAATAGAATGGCAATACTTAAAAACGTGAACATGAGCAAAAGTATAAAAACATTAAATGGTCGAGGGCCTCTTGAACTGATAGTACCCGCATTCTCCTCCATTGTTGCCCCTCTTTTCTGCATTTTATACAAAAAGTATCTTACATATTTGCAGGTGTACAGCATACATTTCTATGTATTTCTGTTCCTTGTTAAGTTATTTGAGAAACATTTTATTTTATATTATAGAATATTCTGTTGTTTTGTGCACTATTTTCATATTAGAAACATCAATATTTAAGTAAAGAGAAGGAAATTAAAAATGTGTTTAAAAAATGAATTAATTGATTAATTGAAAAATCATCGACTGATTAATCGATTAAAACAATCGTTAGTTGCAACCCTAATGTCATCATCTATTTTCATCCCTCTACATCAGGGGTTTTCAACCAGTGTGCCACAGCATGTTAGTGTGCTGGAAGACCTTTTACGTTGTGCCGCAGAAAATTGCCCACATTTAGTTCTAAAAAAAAGCATGCTATTGTTCAGTATTTTCCTTCCATAACAGTAAGTGGCAGGAGGTTACAATTTTCTTTTTATGTACTATTTATCTGCTCATGAGGTACAACAGAGATATATATCTAATAACTTATGTTGTTTAACAAAGCTGGATAAGAGTGCACTTCAAAAACTAAAAAAACACATTTAAATAAGATAAAAATCTTGAACATAAAGGTTAGTACGTAGGAAGAAAATTAATACAGGCAGCTAATTGTTGTTGTTTTTCTAGAATACGAAATAAAGTATAGTAAAACTAGTTAAAAAATGGTAGCAAAGTTATAAACCAAAAATAATAAACGGTATTACCTCCTGAGCCATGGTGACCACAAATGATAAGAACAAACTTTATACTGTCAATTAAGTCAATGTGACCATTTCAGTTCAAAGAAAAACATGAAAATGGTTCCAAGAATTAATTTTTAAACATTTTCGACAGATGGTGTGCCTTGAGCGTTTTTGATGAAAATGTGTGCCTTGGCTCAGAAAAGGTTGAGAAACAGTGCTCTACACCAATTCTCAAAATGGCTGTCCCCAGAGATGCATAAAACAGCTGGATATTGCTTCACATCCATCCATCCATCCATCCATCCATCCATCCATCCATCCATCCATCCATCCATCCATCCATCCATCCATCCTTCCATCCATCCATCCATCCATCCATCCATCCATCCATCCATCCATCCATCCATCCATCCATCCATCCATCCTTCCATCTAGCCAGCCAGCCAGCCATCCATTCATCCATCCATCTAGCCATCATTGCTCCCCTCACTCCTTAACTCCCTCCCTCCCTTCCTTCATTCATTTATTCATTCATTTACCCATCTATCCACCTATCCATTCATCAGTGTCCATCAATATTTATCAAATATTTCCAAATTGTCTGTCAGCTTTCTTTTTTTGCTTCTCCCTAGTGCTTCTTACAGAAATGTGCTTTCATATTTAAGCATTGAACCGATTACATTTCAGCCATTAGTTGTTGCTAAGCTTAGAAATCTACCAGGAGACCTTCACAAAAAATCCTGAAGGTCGTGTGACGTAACATCAGTATTCAAAAAAGCTGTTTGTTTAGCCTATCAGATTCTGAGTTCGTAGAAATTAGGCTTCTTGAAGGCATAGGAACATGTCAGCAATTCGACAAACTATGATTGGCTAGGGGGCAGTAATCAACGAAAGCGATCGCGCCAACAGCCATTAAACTTGAAGAGAAGGAACTGCACAAAGAGATATACTATTGTGTTGTTTCAGGACGTCTTGAGAAAATCTTGACATCGTTAAGAAAGGTCAGACAACTCCGAAGCCAGCAACGTTTTTACAAGCAAGAAAATGTTTGGTCCAGCAGGTTCAGCCTTGAGGTAAGAGCCCGAGCCTGACCCGTGCACAAAATGTCAATCATTACGTTCGGGCCTGGCATTCTCTCGCTGATTTTTTTTTTCTTCATTATCCATTCGTCATTGTTTTTGTTTGTCTTTGTTCATACAGTCTTATTTTTAACCTTGATTTCATTACAAAATACACGACATATGATATATATATATTATATATACATATATATATATATATATATATATATATATATATATATATACATATACTATGAAAGTATGTTTGTGTTTGTCCAACACACCCTCTCTCCCTAGATCCCTTTCTGCCTCCGTCCATCCATCCATCCATCCATCCATCCATCCATCCATCCATCCATCCATCCATCCATCCATCCATCCATCCATCCATCCATCCATCCATGCATCCATGCATCCATGCATCCATCCAAAGAATCAAAACTACCAATAATACTTGATTCAAATTCACTGATGACTGCAGGAACTTAAAGAAGACGGCAAAAAACACTCACACGATGGATTCTGAGTAGGCATAAATATTTAAGCCGTACAAGCAGCCTTTTTTTCAAGGGAATCGTCTTTCCTGTATTTAGCTGGGATACTGATCATTTGAGAATTTAGTGGAAAAAAATCTGCGTTCAAAGAGAAAAAGGCTTTGCATTTAAATCTGTAAAAAGAGTGACTTTGATGATATGCAATTTGCTCATGTTGACACTGGATTTTTAATCCGTGCTTTGCATCCAAAGAATACATTTCATTTATTATTATCATAAATGCATTTTCTAACTTCAGTTACGGCATCCTGAATACTTTTATATCTACGAGTGTGCAGTATCTCAGGACATGACAGGGACAATGAGGGTAAACAATACATCTTATTTTATCCAATTAATTAATTAAGATATGAATCACCAGAATAATCAAATATTAAACTAAGAGTTTATTGCGTTGGCTGGCAACCAGTTCAGGGTGTCCCCTGCCCACTGCTTGCTGGGATGGGCTCCAGCACCCCCGCGACCCTACTGAGGATAAGCGGTGCAGCTAATGAGATGAGATGAGATGAGTTTATTGCGGCACTAAAACAAAAAAAAACAAAAAATAGAGGAACAATTTGTAATACTTTCCCACTGGATGTCACTATTTTGTTCAGAGCAACTGAAAATGAGTGCTAGAATGCTCAAGGAGAATCAAAGTGACCAAACTGTACCATTGTTCTTGGTTTTCAGGCGGCACAATGGCAGACAATCATGTAAGCTCCCTATCGATAAGCCTCATGTTATATAAAATAGATGCAAATTCCTTAACTTAGGAGTATTGAAAAACACATATGATAGTTGTATTTTTGCTTATAATTCAAATCACTACTATTTTTGTTAAATAATTAAGTTGTTTCATTACTTGTAGGAGGAGGAAAAAAATAATACACTATGACCCCTTAAGATGCCTTCAAAAAGCTACTGAAAGAAAAATATGAAATTTGGTTGTAATTTATGTAAGACTCAAAGTGACCTAAATGCACCATTTTACTTATTATTTGCCCACAGTAGTGTTGTAGATTAATCAATGCGTGTGCTTTATTCCATTTTTTTTCAAATTAATAAACCTTTGTCAAATTATTGAAATGAAAATTGACAATACAAAAAATGAAAAGTGTCCAGGGTTTTCCCTTCAAAACGTATTGAGGGGTTGAGATCGATTACATTTGTGTTGGACCTCTGGCATCCTCTTTTGGGTAATCTGGGTAACTACAAATCGACCCCACAAACCTGCAAGCTATATTCTAAAACTAAGTTCAAAACCCTACCAACCTGTGGAGTCATTCCATGACAGAGGTATATGATTGGGACGTTGTCATTGTCAGGCCCCTGATCCAGACACACATCGTTCTTCAGAGAGTTTTTCAGCTGTAAGACACAAATGTTTGTGTAATAAAAATGAGCCACGTTCCATTAAATAAAATGATAACGCTTACCAGAGGACATATTCATAATGTTGGAATATGAATTTCAGATATGCTTCATAAAAATGGAAATATCCAAGCATTACATATATTTTTGTCAAACAGTTACTAGTGCTTGCTCTGCCTGATTGGTGCACCATAAGGAGCGTTTTAAGAGTGTGACGTGAGCTGCAGAGGAACACCGCCAAGGATTATTCTGCTCCCTACCGGCTCCATAGACGTTTACTTTATGTGCTAATCAGTAAAGCCACAGGCAGTGCAAAGTCTTTGTGAGAGCATAAATGTAAACCTTTCAAGTTCCTTTTGGTTTAACAAAAGTTTACCACACCTGTGGAGATGAGCTTAAAACATTTGACGACAATGTAGACGACCTAATGCATTCACCGATTCCCAACTACAAATTTAAAACGGGGCCCATTTCTACTAGTGTAATAAAAAAATGGCAGAAATCAGAAAAGGGTGTCATTTCTTCTTTTTTCGGGTGGTTTTATTTGCAACACAACAAAACCAAGCAAAATATGTTTTCAATCTTTATATTGTGTAAGATAGGGTTGGGCTAGGTACTCATGTCAGGTATATCGATGTTGATATCTGGCTTATCTCTGAAGAGCGGGATGGCGCTTTACACCGAAAAACAAAAACGACCAGAGGATGAAGGTGCTGTATCTGAGACAGATCAGGAAGTTCTTCCTGCTACTGGTAACCATAGAAACCAGTATTATCGGTTTCACGTGGAGGAGAAAACCCCTACCCCAAAATAGCCTGGGGAAATACAGAAATACTGAGTTGTAATGTATTTCTTTAATTATTCATCTATTTTGTATGGCATTAAGGCCTTGGCGGTTAAGGGATTTAGTAAACCCTGAACTACAATTTACAGTAATACTTAATATTAATGTATTTCTTTATTTATTTATCTATTTTGTATGTCATTAAATGTACCTTATTTTCACAACCATACTGTACAAGTGATGTGTCTACAACATGTAGAAACGGTATGGTACCGAACGTACGTAATATACAGTGTACTACTGTATTGCTTTTTCATGCTTCCGTGATATCAGATTGCCCTACTGCAGATTTTAATTTGTGACAAATTTATTTTGCTGTACCTATAAACCAGTTTCTTGTTAAGCTATTGATAGCGTAAAATTAACGAGGCCATGTTCACAACTCTGTACTTTCTTAAGAATATGTGTGCATACATGGTAGGACGTTTTTAGAAAGTTGTGGTGGTGGGATTATAATCTTTTAATTGAGACTGACTCTAAAACCAAGTAAAATGTTAACTTGGTTTTAGATTCTCTGTTTTGAGGGATGGAACAGCTAAAGGTCAGGGAACACTTACTGAAGACTTTTTATATACATACATTTCCTCAAAAGTATTGGTTTAGGAGATGAGAGAATTTCCCTCAAAAGCAATCTTTTTTTGAATACAGCACACAACACAAACTATCTGTAGGAGTGTTACAACTAACCAGAACTGAATGCAAACGGACAACGTATCGTAGGTTTTATTTCCGTGCTGTTTAAGTTTGCCGACTCATCAAACTAATTCCACTGAGTAGTGCATCAAATGCACGCAGCAACTGTCAAATAATGAAGTCTGCAGACAGAATTAATATAATAAGGCTGGCCTGCTTCCTTTCTTTCCAGCCGTCCTTTCTCAGTTTGTACAGGTCCAATCATCCATACAAGGGGGCGGGGGCGGTTCTTCTGTCACTGTGCATTAGAGAGTGTCTTAGATGAGATGTGGGAGGAAAAGGACATTCCGGCTTGGGCCAGTACAAACAGTGCCAGCATATGCATAGGTAGCTTGTCTGTTCTCCTGACTAATGTAATTCTTCTGCAAAGTCCTCCGGTTGGATAAGCATTATCTATAGTTTAAATAGGAATGGCACTTTGCTGACCTCCGCCAAGGCTGAACAGTGAACACAAGTTCTTATTAGGGATGACTCGATAGATACACATTGAAATTAAAATACATTGGGCTCTAATGGTATGAGACAAGTTTATGGTTTAAAATACTTGCCTCTATAGATGTGCTAATACTCATACCAGGTATATATATTGGTACTGATTCCAGCCGGTTTAAAAGTAAGATAATCCCTTGCTGTATTACAGTTTACTTATAGTGGATTCTCTACTTCCCGGATTTTCATCTTGCATTGTGTTCTGAATTCTGACTGGCTAAACAGAGGAGGATGCTTACTATCGCCAACAAAGTTGGACTTCTCCACCCGCTAAATTTTGTTTGGAGCCACATGTGGGTCTTTGGCACTCCTTGGTGCTTTTTCAAAAAATGTTGATGCTGGAAAAATATGAGGATCCTGTATGAATAAATGGAAAAATAAATTCAAACTGCATTTGTTTGCAAAATGCCCACGTGATGCCAGCAAAGTATCATGTAAAGTAAAGTGGATTATGTCCTTAATCCATACAGATGTGCAATACAACGGCATGATTTTTTAAAATATAATTTGACAGTATGGAAGTAATTTGTAAAAAAACAAATATTAATAAACTACAGTATTTTTATTTGTTAAACAAATATTGATCCTGTAAATTGCATTGGTTCTTGAGTAATAAATGATTAATTTTCTAAATAAATAAAGGTCTTTACTTCGCAGGTTTTGACTATTGCGGAATGTTTTTGGGACACAACCACTGTAAAATGAGGGATTACTAATCACAACGCTGCTTCATACAATTACAGCCTGCTCTAATAATATGTCCGATTTTATCTTTATCTTTTATCTTTGAAAAAGCATGTCTGAGACATTGTTCAGAATCTTTGCTTTCTTCCAATTGTTAACTGTAACACTCACCCATAACAGTAGGTGGCAGCAGATTTATTTTTTCTGTCTTTTTACTAAGACTTATTTTCTGCTCATTAATAATTATAATTATAATTAATGAGGTTTTTTTTTTTGATGAAGCACTTTTTTTGAAGATTGCACTTCAAAAAATTGAATTAATCCCATAAAGTAAAAATATTGTACCTAATTCTGCTGATTTTAGGCATGACTAATTGAGTATAGTATAAAAAATTGGAATTCTTACTACTCCATATGCAACAGTTTCGCTGTACATCCTCATCTCCGGGTAAATGTTGACCAAGTACCACCTGAAGGTTTTACACTGCAGCCTCTTTCTCAGGGCCTTCCTTGCTGAAATGTCGCCAATGTCAATGCCTGAGTCCTGGATTCAAATATACGCACAAGAAATGCATTCAATCATTAGCTCTCCAATCCATATACTAGTACCTGCCGATTGGGGGGTACTTGAAAGCACCTTCACAACTACTTGAGGTTCTAAAAAATAACTTAAAATGTAACATCAATAAAAAAATCAATGAAATTGCGTCCCCTCTAATTAAATTATATATATATATATATATATATATATATATATATATATATATATATATATATATATATATATATATATATATATATATATATATATATATATATATATATATATATATATACATATATATATATATTTTAAATAGATACAATTATTTATTGAGTACAACCCCCTCTATTCTCGTTTCCCTGCCTTTGGGACCACGTCCGCACCTAAAATAGTATAACCCAGTACGCCTTATATACCGTAAAATACTGGTGGATGAAATTTGAAATGCATACAGCATTTATTTGCGTGCATTAGTTCATGTGCTTTTTTGTGGTTATATGTGTCTTTAAGGCCAACTTTCCAATTTCTCCGTTCTCTAAAATTGGTATTGGCAAAATAGTGTGACAATGAGAGAAGATATCAAGTCAAGTCACATTTATTTGTATAGTCCTTGATCACAAAATGTCTCAAAGGACTGCACAGGTTACAATTACACCATCCCCTGATCTTTAACAAACATGCCAGCAAGGAAAAACTCAAAACTTTAGCACGAGGAAAATAAGAAACCTTGAGAAGTGGTAATCCCCCTTCCGGGATGCCCTTTTCTTATGTGTTCTGTACCACTAGTGGTCTAGTGGTTATGTTTTAGTGCTCTCACCGCTGCTACCTGAATTCGATTCCCTTTAGATACAATGATCTTGCGATTTTGGTCCACCACACTTTTTGACTGGAAAATTAGTGCGTTTTGGTCACTTTTGGTCTCCGTAGTTTGTATTTTTCCTTGTGCATTTTAGCACTATTTTCTCGTTACACAACGCCAAAGAGTGACATTTAGTGCTCGAATAATACACACCGTCCCTTTAAACACAACATTGATTGGTGAATTTCACAGAGGTGTAAATTACCACAAATCCATCTGTTGCAAATCCTTTTTTACCTTTTCAAAGTCTTTATTACATGTTTACCCTGAGCGCCATGTCTAATCTCGTTGCATACAAAATTTACAATGTTGATATGAATGACAATGAAGACAATTCAATTCATTTCAAAATGTAATTCCCATCATCCATTGTAAAGCTTTTGGTGCTAAATGGTAATTCCACACTTGGCATTATAAAACCTGATCTAATCTCATCATCAGGGACGCTTGTCACAATGAGTAATATGAGTTGGAACACAGAAATAGAAGGTTTTTATCCTTGCCTGAATTTCTTTCTCAATTAAATGCCTGCAGATGATTGTAGCATAGACATTTTAGCTGAAAAACAAGTGAGCCAATAGCTTGAAGCCTGACCTGTATCTTGTCAAATTTGATCACAATTTGAAATACTAAACATTGGATTTTACACATTTTTCTAAGGGTAGATTTAGGCGTTTCCAAAAGTGGCCATTTGGAGACGACTGCTCTACTACACTTAAACGTTTGTTAATTTGTATTTTACTTTGCCCATTTTTTTAGCCATTGGGAAAGATTTGTAATTGTTTGACTCCTCTTTTCAGAAGTCAACGATTGTGAAGACTTGCACATAATAACTGCGTAAAAATGAATCACGGATTGCCTTGCGCACTTTATTTTCGGGTTGGTTTTGAATACACCCACGGAAAATGGCATAATATTATGTTGGAAATTTCATTGCCTAACCAATGTGTCAATCATCAATCGATTTGGTTACTCCTGGTTGAAGATATTCGGACATATTGGAGTCGATGTCCGTTTTTATCAAACACGCCCCATGCTCATATGGGCTGTGGACCGTGAAAAAATGCTTGCTATTGGCCGAGAAAGGTGTTTCGGGTATCTTGTTCCGGAATGATTGTGTTGTTTATGTGATGAGTATACATTGAAATGATATCTTGTATCCAAAGAAATTAAGCTTTCTAATGATATGTGGCATGACATACTTTAGTGACTGGTGACATCGTACAGACACGTATTCGTTTATCAAAAGTCTAGCGGCCCATCGGCAGGCCGCCGGATCGTTAAGGGGTTCGTTGTTCTAAAGAGTTGCTGTTGAACCCTGTTCTGCGATGATCTCATTAAGGTAATCAACTTCTGCTGTCTCATCAAATGTGAAACTACAACGACTGACTACAAAAGAAAAGCCCTACAATGCATTGTGAGAACAGCCAAGAGGATAATTGGTGTATCACTCCCCTGCCTACAAGACATTTACACCACACGCCTCACTCGTTAAGCCATCTATATTGCAAATGATGCAACCCACCCTGCCCACTGTTTGTTTAGCCTTATCGTCTTTGGAAAGAGATACAGAAGCCTCCACTCCCGCACTACAAGGCTAACCAGCTGCTTCATCAATATGGCAGTGAGAGTACTGAACTATCTCCATGCCAGGTAAAAAGAAATGAAGACTCATGACTAAGAAGAATATTTGTATTTTACCTATATTACCATTTTACATTTTACCTTTACTTATATTACTGCTGCTACTTAGACTATTTTACTGTATGTTGTGTCTTATGTCCTGTATGTCAGTTGTATTACCTAAGTATTACCCTTAAGCTCACGTGCATTTTTATTTCATCTAGGGCAGGGGTGGGGAACACACGGCTCTAGAGCCGTATGCGGCTCCTGGCCAATCAGAATGCGGCTCTTTGCCTCATTATATTTTCTATATACTCTTTGCCTCGTTTTATGTTTGGTTTTCCCCCCCTCTTAAAACACACTTGAATCCATCAGAGTTATTAACAAAAAATAAATAATATTTTGAAATTAATTTGGCAGATTTGTTGTTTTTATGCTGCTCCGGACACATAACTGCCAATCATCTGCGTAAGTTACGTCTGATGCCGGGAAATTAAGTAAAGATTTCATGAGCGGGCAGACTGTTACCCTCATGGTGAAAATGGCAAAATGTAAAGCGAAACGGAAATAGTGTTATGTGTTATGTTATGTGTGTTATGGGAAATAATATGTTTTTAATTGTGTGTGTCTGTGTGTGTCTATCTGTCATGGCAGGTCAGTGCGTGGTGTGGCTCTTTGACTCTCACAGTTAAAAATTTTGGCTCTTTGTGTCAAACGTGTTCGACACCCCTGATCTAGGGTTTAGGAATGTTATCCCACATCTGGACTTTAGTCTTGTAAATGTCTACGCATGGGACAGTGTGAAAATATGTATTTATTTATTTGTATTTCTAGTACATCTGAAGTAATGGACATACAAAATGGACTTAGACTTTGAATGGCCGTCTTACCCACAAGAGGCTCATGCAGGATAGTATCCGTCAAAAGACTTTGCAAGCTTATCTAAGGGACTGTAATTCGCTTTCATGGGTACAGAATTGCCACCAATTTCCAGACGCATCTTCATTGTTACTTACACAGTTAGGAAATTTAAAGTTTGGGAATTTTTATAGAACATGTTTGTCCAACCACTTTATTTTTTAGCTTGACATAGTATGATTGAACCATGAAGAGAGTAATTACGCGACGTACTATGATGACAATCTTACGGTGGATGACTCCTGAGAGCCTAAAACTCCGCAACGTTCTGATTGGCCTAGCAATGTCACGTGATCATCTGCAGCGTGCGTCATCACGTACAGACATGACAAGTCAGTGTGTCTTTACTGCCGCTGAAAAGGCTCCGACAAACCCCGGAGACTGACTCACGAATCCCTAGGGTTCGATCGAACCCAAGTTAAGAACCACTGCTTTAAGGTAAAGCAGCAGCCGCGTTTGCCCCTGTGTGCTTAATCCGTGAGGCTGCTGCTAAGTTTTATGCTTAGTGACTACACCCTCAGTGAAATGCCTCATTACGGACTGAATAAATTGCCTGTGAATGTTAATCTATTAAACAGAACATACAGGGGCCCCTGGAGGATAATACAATTAACATGGCGAGACATAGTGTGTTAGTCTAATTATTCATCAAATTCAGTCCAAGAGACAAGAAACATGTCTTTGGTATTCCTCTTTTAAAACAGTACTGTCCACTTAAGATCCAAAGCCTGTTCAGCGACAAGTTGTCAGGTGAGGAACTGGGCACACCTGCGCCCAATCTCCCCACACCTGATGCTGATTACTCTGAACCTATTTGGACAGCACCTAGGGTTGGGTCATTTCAATTTCCATACGACTCTCACGTTATCGTCTGTTATTGTGTCAGGTTTGTTTTTTAATAAGAATTTAGACACTGCATGTTGTTTAGAGACCTGATTTGTTTTTGATTATTGGTCCTGTTTTTTTTTCAAATTAATACCATAATTTGTTGAGTACAAGCACCTCCATTCTGGTTTCCCTGCCTTTGAGACCACCTTACGCAAATGTGACATCTCTGTCTCAACGGAGAGGAGAAAGTCCTTTGACCGCTTGTGTTTCCATTCTTAGTGGCGGGGAGAAGGTCCCCTCGCCGCTTCTGTTTCCTTTCCTGGCGGCTTGAAGAAAGTCGCTCGGCCACTTCTTTTCCCGGCCCTAGTGGTGAAGTAAAAGTCCCTCGGCGCTTCTTGTCCTGGTGGCGAGGAGGATCCATTCATGGTGGCTAGGAGGAAGTCACTCTGCGGCTTCTGTGCCTGTTCCAGAAGGGAACGACAAGGACTTTCACCCTTCCCCTGTTACGCTCTGTTTGCTGCAGCCTCCATGATCTTTATGGTTTATGGGCCTGTGAGGAGGAGGTATTGTCAGGTTCTAGCACGCCACCTTTACCAGGTGCCAACCAGGGGGTTTGGAAATAAGCACACTTGGGCCCAATCTCTCCACACTTGATGATGATGACCTGGACCATTTATAATGACTGTTTGGACAGCATTCGAGTTTGGATCATTGTCATTTCTATACCACTTCCATCCTGTCTTCTGTTATCATGTCAGGTTTGAATTTTGTTTCTAAATTGGGCACTTTGCTTATTATTTTGAGACCTGGTTTGTTTTTGTTCCTGGTTTTTGTTCATAAATACCATTCTTGTCATGATTCCCGATGTGAATCACCTGTGCCCGTTCCTTTGGCGACAACTGCCTCGGACCCTGATTGGCTCTCTGTCCCTACTTAAACCCACTCCTATCTGTCACCTTTTGTCAGTCCGTCTGCGAACCTCAGTTTACACTAAGCGAGCCTTTTTCGACCCTGACTCCCACCTGTTTTTTTGCTCCCGTCTGTCCCCCGGCTTCGACCCGTTTTTGATCCTGACCACGTCTACTCTCCTTTCCTGGCTTACGACTCGCTTCCGAGCCCCGACCACGATTTTGCTCTCCTGTTCCTGCTACTGACCCGTTTTTCCATTCCCGACACCGCCATCGCTCGTCACGGACAATCCACTTCCGCGTTCAGAGCGAACTGCTCCCCGCGTCCAGCAACCACCGGATCGTAGGCGCAACCCTTTCTCTTTCTTCCAATAAAAGTTGTGAGAAACGCGACAGAAGTGGGTCCTGTCTCCGTTCTGGTCCTGACAATTCTGTGTTAAACACTCCTGCCTCTGTTCCAGCTTCCCTGCATTTGGGTCCACCTCAGCAAACATGACCCAAGTCTAAAGTCCAAAGTAATCAATCACAAGGTATGGATGACTTTTGAGCTTGGAATATTTTTTTAGTACAACATAAATTTCAATGCCTCAATACCAAATTATTGCTTGCCAACCGCTGCCCAAAGTGACCATACCGCATCTTTTTCTATTCACTTTTTTCCCCAGCCTTTCACAAGGTTTTGTTTTTCTCTGGGGGTACCCTCAGCAGTATTAAGGACAATCATGCAGCTAATAAATGTGACTTGACTTGACTCCCCCTAGGTGAGCCTCATGTTAAGTGAAATAAATAAAGAAATCTTGACATAGATGCACATTTAAATGATAGTTCATGTATTTTTGCTTCAATTCAATATTGTTTTTTAAATGTATGATGCTCTTTCAACACTGGAGGTGCTAAATAATACATAACGTCCCTTTAAATACTTGCCTTGCATGAGCAACCCCTTCGGCAAGAGGCGGCCTTGTATGCCTACGCTTGCACTCACCTCCTGAGGAATGTTCCAGGCCATGTAAACATGGCTCTTAAATTCGTCCATCCAAACTTCTGCCACTCTGAGAGCGTTTCGCCGCACGTGAGACGTCAGGTCCTCCGTGTATGGTTTGTGAGCGCGCTCAATGTGGGCGATGCGTGCACAAGGCAGAACCTCCACGCTGCCGCCGCACTGCCACACCTGATTTGCAAAATAAACCGAAAGAAGAGAGCCTCATCAAGAGGTTGCATAGAGTTACAGGAAAAGAGTCATTATGGAGTCTTTGCGTAGTAACCCAAATTCAGTGGCGGCATTTCGCACCTAGGCCTTCAGTGATAATCAACCAAAATTGATTTGTATAGCACCTTTAAGGCAACTCAAATTGCTGTTTAAAATATTCAATTTAGACCTTGGAAATACAATCCAACATTATCCACCACCCAACAACGCAGAAGGCAAAATACACAAAGACATAATGGTTAAAATATAATAAAAACAAGATAAATAATAATATATAATCAAACCGAACGTTCTTGAACAACAGTGCAATACAAAAATAGTAGAATGACTTTACCAGCACTATATTTCCCAATAAAAGTTGAGAAGTAATATATGAATATACGTTTTTTTGTGCATAGACAGTCAGTCTGTGTGCTTGCTTATTGGTTCTATCAGTCATGGCCTTCAGTGATATGTCGTTCGTGAACGAATTGGCTCTATGAGCAGGCTGTGTGAGCTGACTCTGACAGTCAGGCTCCACACTAATCAAGAGCTGGTTCCCTTCAAGATGCTCTTGTTACTCTTGTGATTGGTCAATATACATGTTTGCTTACAGGGATTCTATATTGTTGTTATACATTTGCTACAAAAAAGGTTAAAATTGTTTTGTATTGAGGTATGGCGCCCGCCCCGATACTGGGAGGTAGTGGTTGAAGCCTCGGCCGAGTCATACCTAAGACTTAAACATTGATACCCGTTGCCTCCCTGCTTGGTGTTCAGCATTAGGGGTTGGAATTGAGGGTCATTAGGGGTCACCTAATGACTGAGCAAGGGGGCTGGGAATCCCCTCCTCTGAATCAATCTCCCAAAAAGAGTCAGAAATGACTCTAGCCAACTCCCACTAGGGGGATATGGGTGTGGTATATAATAATAAAAATAATAATCTTTTTTGTACATCTGTAAATATTTGAATTATGTTTCATGTGTTTTTCAGGGATCGTGTGCTTTACATAACAAATGTAAAGTGTATCCTTGTATTTCATAGTTATTTTGTTGTTGCACTGAAAAGTCAGGGTTTTTAATCAATATTTTGTGTGTTTGTCAGAATATCTGGGTTGCTTGACAATAAAGATGCTTGATGTATAAAAAAAGAACATGGGGTTGGAAACCCAAAATGTTGAAAGAATATAGACAGACAACTCGCACCTAGGCCTTTATATATATACATACTGGTATATATATATATATATATATATATATATATATAAAATGTGTATATGTATATAAAATGTGCATATGTACACAAAATGTGTATATGTACACAAAATGTGTATATGCAGTGTTCTCGTATGCCGCGTCCCTGCGTCCTAGACGCATCATTTTTGCTGGGGACGCATAGTGTCAAATCAACGTGCGTCTCCGGGACGCAACTTTTTTGACGCAAAATTGTCATTATTACCCGATTAGTTTTATTTTTAACAAAGATTTACCGCACTCCAAACTTTTTGTCAGGCAGATCCGCCATTGTTGTTTTGGTCTCGCGGTTGGAGTTTTCGTCTGCACGCCAAACTCGGCAAACGAGATGTCGTTGTTTCGAAATTACGTCATTGTTGTGGTGGTTGGTGGCGAGGGAAGGTTAAGTATGCATACCTGTCAACCTGTACGTTTTTGCCGTACAAAGTATGTTTATTATGGATTTTAAGACGTGTACGACGTACAAGAAAACGCTAATTTTTCAATCATGGGTACCATCCGGTATACACCGACTATCACGAAAACGGCAAATCAATCAAGTCAAACGAGTTCTAGTTGTGTAGTAAAAGTCCGTCTCTTTTTAGAGAACCGGCTTTTCGGCTCAACTCATCAAAGAGAGCCGCTTCTCAAAAGGCACACTTGCTTTGATGCATTTATTACGAATTATTATGTTGTATAAAGAAGTTAAGAAAAAAAGGATGTATAAAAGGAGAAAATGAAAAAAGACAGGTTTGAGGTTATCCCTTTAATCAGTATATAACCAACAATAATTAAATGCAGAAAATGAATTAATAATTTCAATAAGAAAATTTATTATTCTACTTAATTATATTTGCATGTATTTTTTCCTTCTACAGTGAACGTCCAAGTTACTTCATTTTTTAACTTTTTTTTATAATAAACCTCATTCATGTCGAGCAACTCAGTGTCTCACAACAAAATGTTCATTAACAATATATATGATATAAGGAAACACATATACAATACAACATATTAAACAACATAAATAAACACGCTTGAAAAAAAAATATGGTGTAAGATTTTTTTGTATTTTGTAAAGGAAAATACAGTTTGTAAGGGCATGGAGCCGTGGAGGTTGACAGGTATGAGTATGCCTCCGAAAAAACAGTCAGTATTAGGTGAAAATCAACACAAAATTGGTAATTTCTTCAGTGTCAGTAATAAGTCGAAACATAATGCAGAAAGTGTTAACAACAGCGATTATTCCGGCGCGACAAAACGAAGATTGCGGAGACAAGGAAAAGACGTGTGTTGAAGCGAACAATTCGACAAAAGAAAATAAACAAAAGAATATATATTAATATAATTATTTCAGCAATATTATTTTCCATAATGTAAAATATTGTTGTGAACTGAAAAATCTTGAAGTGCTAACTGATTTGTATTACCAATAAACTGTGATGTTTAAAACTGAATGAAAGTATAGATTTATATCATGTATTTGTCGCCGATTTACGATTTCAACCTCGATGACACTAAATTTTGGGGACCCATAGGTCTCTGTTGGGACCCATAGATTTTCGAGAAAGCAAGTCCCCGGGACCCATCACTTTTCAGAGGTAAAATGAACACTGTATATGTATTATATATATACTGTATCCACCTATACTGTACATACTGTTTATCATTTTCCATCATCTTATATTTCTGAAAAAGCCCCAGGGAGCCTCTAGAGAGCGCCAAAGAACCGCATTCGGCTCCAGAGCCCCTGTTTCTGACCATCGGGTTAAAGCGAAAAAAAAAAAAAATAAAAAAAAATAAAAATAGAAAAACTAGGACAAAATTAAAAAGAAATACGAATTTTTTGATCTATGATTTTTTTTTTTTTTTAATAAAAGTTCAAATTGGTATGTATTTTTGACTAGTATTCAAAGCATTGTTTTTTTTTCACTGAAAGTTTTTGTAGCACTCGGAGCCAGTAAATATCACATACTATCCCTTGAATGAATGAAGTCCTATACCACGAGGAGGGCATAGCAGCAGAGGAGCCTCTTCACAGTGACTGAACTTTGCCAACTAATTCAAGCATTCATGTTTTTTTTTTCTTTTCTGTCACCTCTCTAGCCTTTTAGAACTTAAACTGTCAGAAGGGGCTCCCCAGATGCTAACTGCTCAAAAGGGGAAGGACACAATCCACGTTGATTAAAATCCAATGACACTAAAGTATGACATAATGAAGATAGCTGGGAGCTTAGGGACCGCTTGATGACTTGCCGTTCGACCTTTAGGAATTGGCCACAATGGACAAGGTTGTTGGTTTCTGCTCTACTGGTGCTATTGAAGGAAGGTTTAATAAAAAGAGCACCGGTAAATAATCACCTTTGGATTGGGGGCGCACAGGTCGGATCCAGCAGATGGTGATACCAACAGATGCTGTCGTATGGATTTGTTTGTACTTGCCAAATGATTTGTGCAGTCAGGCCGAGAAGGGCATTAGTCAACCACCTCCGGGAGATGCCGCTGTACAGCTCATTATGCCTGAGTCGACATTTGACGTTTTGAGCGATAAACTCATGGTTGTGCTATAGAATATTTGACACACAATTAACTCTTTAACCAGACTGTAGAGTACATAAACTTTGGACAGCATTCAGATTTACAGGTGGGGGGACTACCCTTCTGCCCCCCTCCCCCTTTTTTCTGTCTCTCCCCTTTAACTGGACCCCACAGGGTTGAAATAGCCCATCTAGGTTTACGCACAAGAAAATTGTATCTAAATCTACCTGTTCGCAATGTCAAAAAAACTCAAAATGATGAAACAATGTCAAAACTTGCATTGAATTTCAAGATAGCACTAATTATTGGTGCTGGAGCCCATCCCAGCCATCTTCGGGCAGTGGGCAGGGGACACCCTAAACTGGTTGCCAGCCAGTCGCAGGGCACACAGGGGCAGACAACTCACTCGCTCATTCACAACTATGGGCAATTTGGACCGGCTAATTGACCTGACATGCATGTTTTTGAATGTGGGAGGAACCGGAGTGCCCGGAGGAAACCATGCAAGCACGGGGAGAACATGCAAACTCAACACAGGAAGGTTCGATCTCATGACCTCGAAACTAACCACTGCTCCACCATGCTGCCCTCTAATTATTTAAAGTGATTTAATTGTTATGTGATTTTGCAACTGTGTGAGGGTCTGTCTGATCTCCCGTCTTTGCAAACAAAAGACATTGAGGGGTTGCGGCAAAAATGTGTGAGCTCAACCGGTCCATACCCTGCAAACTCAGTTTTGAATGAGCAAGCGGCTAGGCAAGTCCTGTCCCAGCCAAAACTCTGATTGAGCAAGTGGTCCTGGAGGTCCTGCTTGACCACCAAAGAAGTCCTATTTAAACCAGCGGCCAAGCAAGTCCAATTCAGCCAGTGACCTCAAAGGTATAACCTGCACGCTCCTTCTGTGTTGGGCTGAAAGTTAGCGTAGGAATGCTAACCTTGGTGTCAGAAAGCTGCCACCCACAGCTTAAACGGACTGCATCTGGTCCAGACCGGGCCGCCATACTTCAAGATTCCGCACCGCAGACACCCGCCCAGACCCTCTCTTTTCAACTGCTATGCTGTAGAGCAGTGCTAGACGATAATCATAAAGAAATAAAAACCTACTTCCCCGCCCAATTTTCCATTTTACCTTTATGATACTATAAACATGGCTTTTCTGAGGAATACTATAGGGCAGGGGTCGGGAACCTTTTTGACTCAAAGAGCCATAAAAGCAAAAAATATTAATTTTATTTTGGGAAAGAGCCACACCATATATTATGAGACAAATTTACAAAATTGCTAAACCCACACCCCAGACAAAAGCTTAGTCTTCAGCACATTTATTTTTGATGATTTGATAAAAATTATGAAAAGAGAATAATGCCAGAGCCCCTGTCCCAAATTCAACAAACAGACCACTTTAAACTTGTCTCTTTCTTGCAATTGCTCAAGATCGGTAACACTCCTTTTGACCCTTTTTTTCATACATATTGGTTTCAAAACCAGATGCAAGCTGTTATTGTGTAAAAACGTCACAACATTCTGCAAATAGGGAGCCTGATGAGCTCACTTTTGGCGCAGATGGCGTAGGGCGAGAGATGGGAGGGAGTGCTTGCGCTTTTTGCATGGCTCCACCCATCCCTCCCACTCACCCAATCAAAAGACTAAGTTCTCTTCCGGTGTTTTGGCGTATTTACAGTGTGTTCTGTGGATTCATCATAAGGTATCTGAACACTGAACACAGATTATATAGTGAACTTTTATATAAAGGATTCTTTAGCGTTGTACAGCCAAAACGAGTTTTTTCCCCCCTTTTTTGTGTGACACCTTGACTGTAAATTGTAGTGAAAAACGTGCCCTATATATACTGCGAAGTAACGTCAGATACTTAGCTTTGGATTGGATTTGCGTGTACCTGAATAGGATGAACAACTCAAGTTTCGAACAAGATGGAGATATTTTGCATGCAATCAAATTTGTCTCTGAGCCATAGATATTCATAGAAAGAGCCATATATGGCTCGCAAGCCATAGGTTCCCGACCCCTGCTATAGGGCAAAGGTGTCAAACTCATGTTCAGGCCACATGCTACAGAATAAAACCTCACAGGGGCCAGACTAGTAGGGTTAAGAGAAAGAGAGAGCAGGAAAGAGAGAGTTAAAAAAGGAGAAAGCAACAAGGGAGACAGAGTATGAGAGAGAAGGTAAGACAGAAAAAGGGAGGAAGAGTGAGAGAAACAGAGAGAGCACAATAAAGAGGGGGGTGGGGGAGAGAAAGAGGCGGAAAAAGTAAGAGAAATAAATAAAAAGAGAAATACATGTGAATTTCCCTGCGGGGGATGAATAAAGTATCTATCTATCTATCTATCTATCTATCTATCTATCTATCTATCTATCTATCTATCTATCTATCTATCTATCTATCTATCTATCTATCTATCTATCTATCTATCTATCTATCTATCTATCTATCTATCTATCTATCTATCTATCTATCTATCTATCTATCTATCTAAAGTGAGAAATAGAGAAAGAAATATCAGAGAAAACAAAAAGGGGAAAGAAAGCAGAAGAGGGAGAAAGTGAGAAAAAAGAAAAGCGTGAAAGAGAAAAATCAGAGAGAGAAAAATAGAAAAAAAGGAGAGAAAGAAAGAGAGGGGGGGTGAGAGAGAAAAAAAATAGAGAGTTGGAGAGTGGGAGAGAAAGAAAAAGAGAGAAAAAAGAAAGAGAGCAAGAGAGAGAAATTGATGGAGAAAGAAAGAGAGAGGGAGAAAGAGCGATAGAGAGAGCAAGAGAGAAAGAGAGAAAAAAGAATACTACTACAGTTGCTTTGCGAGTGGTGCCTGGCTTTGCTGACACCAAGTGGACATATTTAACACTGCAGCTCATTTTTCACTCGCGCTTCTCAGTTTTGTCTTGCGAACCTGATTAAAAGCCTTGGCGGGACTGATTTGCCTGTTTGACACCTACGCTATAGGGCAGGGGTCGGGAACCTTTTTGACTCAAAGAGCCATAAAAGCAAAAAATATTAATTTTATTTTGGGAAAGAGCCACACCATATATTATGAGACAAATTTACAAAATTGCTAAACCCGCACCCCAGACAAAAGCTTAGTCTTCAGCACATTTATTTTTGATGATTTGATAAAAATTATGAAAATAGAATAATGCCAGAGCCCCTGTCCCAAAATCAACAAACATACCACTTTAAAATTGTCTCTTTCTTGCAATTACTCAAGATCGGTTAAACTCCTTTTGACCCTTTTTTTTCATACATATTGGTTTCAAAACCAGATGCAAAAAAACGTCACAACATTCTGCAAATAGGGAGCCTGATGAGCTCACTTTTGGCGCAGATGGCGTAGGGCGAGAGATGGGAGGGAGTGCTTGCGCTTTTTGCATGGCTCCACCCATCCCTCCCACTCACCCAATCAAAAAACTAAGTTCTCTTCCGGTGTTTTGGCGTATTTACAGTGTGTTCTGTGGATTCATCATAAGGTATCTGAACACTGAACACAGATTATATAGTGAACTTTTATATAAAGGATTCTTTAGCGTTGTACAGCCAAAACGAGTTTTTTTCCCCCCTTTTTTGTGTGACACCTTGACTGTAAATTGTAGTGAAAAATGTGCCCTATATATACTGCGAAGTAACGCCGTAAGACTTAGCTCTGGATTGGCTTTGCGTGTACCTGAATAGGACGGACAACTCAAGTTTCGAATAGGATGGAGAAATTTTGCATGCAATCAAATTTGTCTCTGAGCCATAGATATTCATAGAAAGAGCCATATATGGCTCGCGAGCCATAGGTTCCCGACCCCTGCTATAGGGTGAATGCCTTGCTAAAAACATAACCCCCGCCCCTCTTTTCCAGCAACAGACTATCAAAAAGAAAGAACCTTTAATGACTCCTCACATCATGCCACAAAAACTTTTGTTTTTACTTTTCCTACTTTTGTTTCCTCTTGGATTTGTAGATGACCTGAAATGTCTGATAAACTGACCTACGCCCGCAAAGGTCAAAACCATACCCGCCTACCGACGCCGTTTCCACGCCTTTCGCCTGCTGCCAGTATCCCCACGCCTTACATCAGGGGTCAGGAACCTTTTTGACCCGAAGAGCCATAAAAGCGAAAAATGTTTTGAAAATAAATTGAGAGAGCCACATCATATATTTTCAGAGAAAATTGAAAAAACTGCCAAACACGCTCTCTAGACAAAAGCTAATTCTTCAGCACATTTTATTTCACTGTGTGCCATTTGATGATTTAATCAAATGTATGAAATGATAATAATGCCAAATCCTGTGTCCCAAATCAATGAAAATATGCCATTTACAATTTGTCTTCCACCTTAAGTTAAGAGTGTTGAGGCAATTCTTTTCCATGAAATTTGTCCTTAATAATGGTTTCAAAACAATGTGCATGCCAAGTTCTTTTGTGAAAATGTCACAAATTACTGCAAACGATAAGCATATCGTCATATTCACTTTCGGTGTAGACTGCAGAGCGAGAGAAGGAAGTGCCTTGCGCTGTGTGCAGGGATCTGCCCACCTGTACTGCTCACCCATTTAAAGTCCAGCATTTTTATTTTTCAGATTAAATGGTTTCTTATCGAACTTCTGCATTAAGTTGCTTCCGCTTTATATGGACCAAAATCGGGATGAAATCACTTGACGTTGGAACGCCGCAGAGAGATGTGCAATAGTTACATTTTATTTCGGAGCCATATGTACTCATTAAAAGAGCCATATATGGCTCCCGAGCCATAGGTTCCCTACCCCTGCCTTTCATGGACAGCTTAGAAAAGTGCTCACGGACAAGGGCGTTTTTCGATTCCAGGAGATGACCCGTCCCTACAGACGTAAAATAAAGCTTTAAATCACCGAAGTGTTAGATTGTAATCAAAAGATTATTGATTTGTCTTTGTACGCTGAGTCAAATCATATCTCTCCTTCATTTTTCTTTTCAGTCATGTTGCAACAAACATACCATCACAGAATAAACAAATCACCAGAAAAGGCGACAGTGATGACAGGTCAAAGCCTAACGCTTATAAGAGACCCGTCCCAAAAATCACTTTGGACGCTTCGTTAATTGATCATATAAACAAAAGCAATATCTTACATCATTATATCAATTATTTATTAATGCATTAAAAAATGATCACATTTGTGAAGCAAGATATCATACCTGTTAAGCTCCAGGGCTCCATGCCCTTACAAACTGTCGTATTTTCCCTTACAAAATACGAAATAATCTTACAACATATTTTTTTTCAAACGTGTTTATTTATGTAGTTTAACATGTTATATTGTACATGTGTTTTTTTATATCATTCTGTACATATTCTTTGTATCAAAATGCGTCTTTAAATCATAGAAACCGGAGGCAGCTACTTTCAGTTCTTTTTTGCAAGCAACACATTACGAATATTCCACACCTTTCATCGAAGCTTGTATCAATCCCTCGGATCGTCCTGACATTTGCTTCCACTCTTTGTGATGCTTGCCTCTTCCATTTAACTTGCGGCGTTTTAATTCAGGTTAGGCCATTGCGACTTGACGATTGTATTCAAAGAAAATTCAAAACTATGTTGTAATGTAGGCCTACTGCTCTGCTTTCACTCATCCCGCTTCGTTTGCAACGAAAAAAAAACATACCGAGATAGAGGCTACCGCGGCGAACTCGTTTGACTTGATTGATTTGCCGTTTCGTGAGAGTTGGTGTATACCGGATGGTACTCATAATTGACAAATTTGCGTTTTTCCGTACAGATTTTCTTGTACGTCGTACACGTCTTAAAATGCATAAACGTACAGGTTGACAGGTATGAGATATATACAGTATTTTACAATTTCTAAAAAATTTTTTCTTTTCACATTCTTCTAACAACAGTATGTGTAAAGCCTGAGACAAAAATGTAAAGTAGGATTGGAAGTGCAACAAAAGTGAGCTCCAAGGGCCTGACGAGACCAGGTAAGAGCCTGTTCCCAGCCCCCACTTCCATTGCTCTTTTGTAGCTCAGATTACGTCAGCCTAGGTGTCTCCATTGTCGTCTGTTCAGTGAGGTAGTTGACCAAGACGGCATCTCGACGTTACCTACACCGACCAATGTTGCTCCGATAATCTAATTGTATTCACAGGTCAAGGTGGGCCTGGACATCCGTATTCTGTGTCTTCTTTGGAGGCTAGTTCAAACCACTCAGCAAAGAAACCTTTCAGACCCATTGCACTCACACACACGAAGATAGCTGGGGTGGGGTCACGTTCCCATTGCACCACAAAAACAACAATCTTCGTTAAACTTTTCCTCAATTTTGTTTACATACTATGCAGCGCGGCACGGCAAATGAGGGGTTTGCGAGTCCGCGGCACAGTTCTGAAGTCATGGGTCTAAATCCATCTACCAGCCTTTTGTTTGCATGTTCTCCCCGTGCTTGCGTGGGTTTACTCTGGGCACTCTGGTTTCCTCCCACATTCCCAAAATATGCATGTCAGGTTAATTGGCCGGTCCAAATTGTCCCGAGGTGCAAATGAGCGAGTGAGTTGTCTGTCCCTGTGTGCCCTGCCCACTGCTCAGAGATATCTAGGATGGGCTCCAGCGGTGCAGATAATGAATGGATGGACTAATATACTGGACTGTCTCAGAAAATTAGAATATTGTGATAAAGTTCTTTATTTTCTGTAATGCAATTAAAAAAACAAAAATGTCATACATTCTGGATTCATTACACATCAACTGAACTATTTCAAGCCTTTTATTATTTGAATATTGCTGATTTTGGCTTACAGCTGAAAAAAACTCAAAAATCCTATCTCAAAATATTAGAATACTTCCTCAGACCAAGTCAAAAAAAAAATTTATAACAGCAAAACTAAATCAAACATTTGAAAATGTCCATTGATGCACTCAGTACTTGGTTGGGAATCCTTTTGCACGGATTACTGCATCAATCCGGCGTGGCATGGAGGCAATCAGCCTGTGGCATTGCTGAGGTGTTATTGATGCCCAGGATGCTTCGATAGCGGCCTTCAGCTCATTTGCATTTGTAGGTCTGGTGTCTTTCATCTTCTTCTTAACTATACCCCACAAATTCTCGATGGGGTTCAGGTCAGGGGAATTAGCAGGCCAATCAAGGACAGTGATGCCATGGTCAGTGCACCAGTTACTGGTGGTTTTGGCACTGTGGGCAGGTGCCAGATCATGCTGGAAAATGAAATCCTCATCTCCATAGAGCTTTTCAGCAGATGGAAGCATGTAGTGCTCTAAAATCTCTTGGTACACAGTTGCATTTACTCTGGACTTGATGAAACACAGTGGACCAACACCAGCAGCTGACATGGCTCCCCAAACCATTGCTGACTGTGGGAACTTCACACTGGATTTCAAGCAACTTGGATTTTGCTCTTCTCCAGCCTTTCTCCAGACTCTGGCGCCTTGACTTCCAAATGAAATGCAAAACTTGCTTTCGTCTGAAAAGAGGACTTTGGACCACTCTGCAACTGTCCAGTGCTTCTTCTCCATAGCCCAAGTCAGACGCTTCTTCCGTTGTCTTGAGTTCAGAAGTGGCTTGACCATGGGAATACGGCTATTGTAGCCCATTTCCCGGACACGTCTGTGAACTGTGGCTTTTGAAACCTGGACTCCAGCTTCAGCCCACTGTCTTTGAAGCTCCCTCAAATTCTGGAAGCGGCTCTTCTTCACAATTTTGTTAAGGCTGCGGTCATCTCTCTTGGTTGTGCAGCGTTTCCGGCCACATTTTTCCCTTCCAACAGACTTTTTGTGGATATGCTTTGAAACTGCACTCTGTGAACAGCCTGCTCTTTGAGAAATTTCTTTTTGTGTCTTACCCTCCTGATGGAGGGTATCAATGATGGTCCTCTGGACAGCAGTCAGATCAGCAGTCTTCCCCATACTTGTGATTTAGTTTACTGAACCAAGCTGAGTGTTCTTAAGGCTCAGGAAACCCTCGCAAGGTGTTTCGAGTTCATTTGATGATTCAGGTGATTAGTTGAATAGCCTACTTGTATACTTTTTCATGATATTCTAATATTTTGAGATAGGATTTTTGAGTTTTCTTAAGCTGTAAGCCAAATTCAGCAATATTAAAATAATAAAAGGCTTGAAATAGTTCAGTTGATGTGTAATGAATCCAGAATGTATGACATTTTTGTTTTTTTAATTGCATTACAGAAAATAAAGAAGTTTATCACAATATTCTAATTTTCTGAGACAGTCCAGTATATATATATATATATATATATATATATATATATATATATATATATATCTCTTTTCAGGGGCTTCACAACAAGCAGTGCCTCATCTGCTCTGTGGGGACGCCTGCTTCTGTTTCACTGTTCAATCGCTAACTGCACATCTTTCAGATGAAAGATTTTATACCTCCTCCATAACAGGCTGTAATTTTTCGTGCTTATCGCAAAAAGGTAATGAATCTTTCAGAGAAGATACCCAATGAATTTTGATTCTGGGGGAATGAAATGTCAGACCACGATCAATATCACTCGTACATAAATTTAACGGATGACAAAGGTTAATTCCAAATAACTTTTCGACTCGAGCTTTCAATCAAGAGCCTAAATTTTTTTCTGCTACCAAAAGCATCAACTTTTAAAACAGAATCGATCCCTTTGCACGCATTTTATAGGCGAGAAGGTTAATTCAAATAGATGGACATCATAAAGTCAACTTTAGATCAGCTCATTAAGCAAAGTAGCAGCTTGTTTTGTTGCCTGTAAAACCGGAAAACTAAACTTAATCAAGATCACACTTGAGCTCAGAAAGACTCGATTAATAGGTGGGCTCCCGGACTGACTGAGGGTGACTCACAAAGAAATTTGCACCCTAAAGTAGCTTAAATAATCAGACTGCGAAAGTTAGGTTATATTTAGAAAATATACACTTAAAAAACATCCATACGTCCATTATCCGCACTGCTTATCCTCAGTAGGGTTTGTTACAATGTTGTTTATTGTATGTTATTAATTATTCATAATAAATAAATAAATGTTTCTACTTCGACTTATTTGAAATGCCACCTCCGTGAAAAACAAGGGATTAGTGTATAAGTGTACAAAAGGAAGTTACAGAACAAGCTAATTTATCAGTTAAATCAAACAAATACTTTGTTAAAAAGTATCTTTATACAGACCTTTTTAAAAAATGTATAGTATAGTATTTTTTTGTAGTTTTACCTTAGTATTTTTGTGGTGTTACTATAGTATTTTTGTAGTATTACCATAGTCTTACTGTAGTAGTTTTATTATAAAAACCTTGTAGTATTAATGTAGTGTTTTGCAGTATTACTCTAGTATTTTTGTCGTATTACTCTAGCATTTGTGTACTAGTACTTTTGTAGTATTTTTGTAGAATTATAATAGTATTTTTAAGTATTACTATAGTATTTTGTAGTATTACTATAGTATTTATTGTATTATTGCATAGTTGTAATTTTCTATAATAGTTTTACTGTAATATTTTAGTAGTATTTCCATAGCTGTAATTTGGTATTGTAGTGTTACTGTATTCTTTTTGTAGTTTCACTGTGGTATTTTGTAATATTACTGTTATATTTTTGTAGTTTTAATGTGTTGTTTTTGTAGTATTAAAAGTATTTTTGTTGTAGGATGTAGTTTGCAATAGTCTGTGGTCTAATAATTAATTAATAACTAATTAATTTCCAGTTAAAATAGCCCATCGTTGAATTCCATATTCAAATCGAGTCGTTGCATTTGCGGCAATTTGATTTTCCTCCTCTACTCGAAACTCCCTATTTCATGGCACAGACCACACACTGTCATTTGCCACGGCTTTCAATTTTTTGCTGATCACAGATAAATGAGCGGCAATTTCAGATCGACTTTCTACCTTTACAGGCCTAAAAGTGTTCTATAGTGTAGCTTCAATCACTCTGAAATCTGGGTTCATTCATCAGTCATGCCGTGAGTCATCATTGGAAGCCTTAGGCAGAGAAATGGCTGAGGTTGGCTATGTACCACTGATAAACATCAGGACTGTGTGACATATCATTTAATGGAAGCTCATCCATCAAAGCGTTTCCCTTGGAGCACATAATGCATTCTTTTTTAATCTTTAATAAAACTATCACAACGTAGGGTGGAGCACTATAGAAAGCAGACACAAACAATACCTTTGAGAAATGATCCTTTTAATCAAACAAATCTAACAAGTTTAAATGGTTTTAACTAGTGATCTTTTCTTTTTTCAGGGTGATACGGTGCCCAAATCTAAAGAGGATGACACATATACATACTATCACTACATTTAAAGAAATACTTTAAAATCCAAACATAATACTGTTCTTTAATACTGCATTTATTTAATGTCAATTTACCGTTCCTTCAATTTTAGGTTCACGGTTCTTAAATAGCCACTAGAAGGAAGTCGATATTGTTATCAATGACAATCAAAGTTACCAATACATTGAATATAGCTGATCCTATTAATCAAAAAAACCTAAAAAGTTTACATGTTTTTCGTTAGGGAATTGGAACAACCCCAAAACCCAAATCTTGAGTAGTCAACAAGACGGCTACAACATAAAGAAAAATCAGTACATTAAAATAAATATCTTTAATGTGACGGTTACCCATTGCCCTCACTTGGGCCCCCCCGTTTGGCGCGAGCTGCTGCTCGTTGCATGATAGGCTTCCCTCCTATTTAAACTCAGTGCTCTTATTCATTCCTTGTCAGTCCGTCAACGAACCTCTGCACTTGCAAGACTTTTTATTTTTACTCTGTCCGGTATCCTTCTCGTGTATCCAGTATTCTGTATCAATCCCGTTTGTCTCGTCCTGTCCGGTATCTAACTCCAGTCTGCAGTATCCAGTATCGATCCCGCCTGTCTCGTCCTGTCCGGTATCTTGCTCCAGCCTCCAGTATCCGGTATCGATCCCGCCTGTCTCGTCCTGTCCGGTATCTTGCTTGTGTATCCAGTATCGACCCTGTCTGTCCTGCCTTTTTCGGTATCTTGTTCCAGTTCCCGGTATCAGTCCCACCCTGTCCGGTATCTAACTCGTGTATCCAGTATCGATTCTGTCTGTCTTGCCCTGTCTGGTATCTTGCTCCAGTCGGTATCGGCCCCGCCCTGTCCGGTATCTTGCTGTTGTATCCTGTATCCGGTATTAATCACGTCTGTCCCGTCCTGTCTGGTATCTTGCCCCAGTATCCTGTATCTGGTATCGATCCCGTCTGTCCTGTCGTCTGCCTCTGGCTTCCTGTTTTCCCGCGCCTGACTTCTTTGTCTCACTTCTTCTGCCCAGCAATCGCCGAATCACTGGTGTTTGTGTTCACGCGCATGACTGCCCCATTCCGGTAAAATAAAGCTTGTGTGAAAATGTTACGCGTCTGGGTCCTCTGTCTGTTCGGGTTCTGACATTTAAATACAACCACAATAATGTTCTTTAATACTGCATTTATTTAATCGGTTAATGAATTCCTTTAATTTTAGGTTAATGATAGTTAAACGGCCACGAGATGGAAGCTGTATCGGCGAGTATTAAAGTACCAATACATTAGATAAAGCTGTTACTTTGTATTACTACCCGTACCTAGTTTTTAGGAATGATAACCCGTAAGTTGCCAGTACCAACCTCAGTTTAGCAAGCCCTTATCTTATTTGGTCACTCACTTTTCTATTTCACTCCTCACAGTAGTTATCACTTGATTTTACCCCCGTTTTTTTCCCATCATGACTTGTCCTCTTTTCTTTTTGAGCACTCTGTCCTCCTTGGTTCCTTGCTGGTTCGTTGCTTTTCTAGTCATGTTCCAGCACCCCTTTCACAGAGGTCATGTCTACTCAATGAAACGAACACTAGTCTGACCTCCTGGACTACAAATACCCCCTGATTATTTTAGGATTGTCAACTTTGCAAGTTGGACTCACTGGAAGTCCAAACCTTTCGCCTGTCTTTGTGGTACAGCTTGATTGCCTGTGGTGTTCTGGATACTGTTGCCTCTCTAACTGCCTTTGCATGTGATGAACCCGGCCCTAATAAATGTACTCATCTGTGCTTCTGCATTATGCTTCCGTACCCTCCAAAGAGAACCACTGACTTTTGCACACACAAACATTTTCATTTAATTGTATACATTGGCAGTCCTCGTTTTTTTGTTTTTGTATAATCCAAAGAACAACAAAATAGCACAAAAAATAATAACTTTTCTGTGGACCTGTGATTGAGAATATTTCTATACACATTTCATTTCCCATTTCTTACTTGTATGTTTCACTGAAGCTTTGCTGCTTTCATCTAATCCATCCTTCAACATACCAGACTACTATACTTTATTTATATTATAATTTATTTTTAATTTTTATTCTTTGTTAATGCAACTCCCATTTCAGCCTGGAAAGGGGGGGGGGTTTAAGGGTTATTGTTATCTTCTTTATTCATTATCCATTATCCGTTATCAGTCAGTTCATAATACGCTACAAAGCCTAGAAGCCGGGACTCTTACTCTCAGCCAAAAGGCCAAGCTAAGGTCCTAGCCTTAAAGCCTTGCTGCGATCATTGCGAATGCACCGTTCCCGGAGGTACTGCAATACTGCGCCGATGCGTGGAGTGGACAGAGCAAGCTCTTATTCCATCTCCGGATAGCAAAAATCAATGATCATGGTCTACCGTGAATTTCATAATTGCGGCACAGTTACTTTATGTGCAGTCCCTTCTCAAGATTTCTTCATTTTCCTCATGTTGAGGTTTTGAGTTTGTTCCATGCCCTCGTAAAGGTTTTAGATCACGGGATGGTGTAATAATAGTCTGTAGTTTGCAATAATCTGTGTTCTGTGCAGCCCTTTGAGACTCTTTGTGATTAAGGGCTATACAAATAAACATGGCTGCACTGGACTAGACCAGACAGGCTGTCAACGCACCCTTAAAAAAACCCAAAAATATTTCCCGCTGCAAAAATTTCTTCTGCGAACTGTGATAACTCTTCACATCAAAGCCCATGCAAGGTAAAGTTGCTCCTCCTCCTCTGCTGCTCAGAGCAGCGCAAATAATTGCCACCGACTTACCGCTTGTATGCATCATCTCACACTTCTTGCTATCAGTATATTTGCTGGACGTCCAATCTTGCATTACATTCTAGAGCCGCCATCTTTCAACGGTGTCCCACAGAAACAGCATTTAAAAAGACATAGCTGTAGTAGTATAAGACTATGCAGTTCATTAAGTAACCCATTGTTAAATAACATCTGCCCTTTCACGTTGTAAGGAGACAATTCCCTGCCGGCCATTTTCAAAGCAGCAACTTCCTTATGCCCCTGACTGTGAAAGCTCTCTTTTGTCACCATAAATATTTTTCAAGCATTCTCTGTTTGATCACAATCAGCAAAGGATCATTGATTAACTTCACGAAAAGCCCACGTTTCTGACCACATATCAGAGAAAGGCTGTCTTTGTTGTCGAGAACAACAAAAACGTTGACAGTAATACTTTCAGTGACTTGAGACAGCAAAATGATTTAAAAGAAATACTGAAAAAGGGGAATATATGATGAAGAAACGTACTATAATCAATGATTGTTCACTTAATGGCTCAAGTACATTTTCAACATATAATGTGCCTCACCCACTTCATAAAGTTACACTTGATTCCATTAACTACATACAGTATAATGAAATCACCAGTGTTAAATCACCTATTGATGTAAATTTAACACCTTTAATATGTTTTTTTTACACTAGACTGGTGTGCCAAGCCTCTAACACTCGACAGAATCAAAATCTATGCTGCTCTTAGTATACAAAAAAGGTAGGACATCGACAAGTGTTGAATTTACACTTTTACTGTCGCTGTGCTTCTCTCAAATCCCTAATGATGCATTTCTCCTGTCCAACGGAATTCTTTAGACATATAAGTATAAAACAAAGCTCAAATTCATTTACACGCTTCATGACTTCTTAAGGAGAAGAGGTTTATCTCCTAAGCATGCTCAAACCACCATCTGGGTCACAAGACCTAGACGGGTGAAAAATAGTGCTTGGACGGAGCAATTCAGTTGCGTTTTTTATACAATAAAAAAATTAAAACATAAAAACAGAATATATTTTGGGCCTGTGAGTACAGAACAAACTGTGCGCCTCACGAGAGCCCTGACAACATGGCTGAGGAAAGGTTATAAACCTGTGAGGGGCTTGGAGAAGAACAAAACTTGAGAAAGGGGCGGGCCACAACAAGGACAAAATCTGAATACAGACGCTGCCCTACTTACGAACGAGATAGATTCCGGACGTTCGTTCGTAAGTTGAATTTGTTTGTAAGTTGCTTCAGTGCTATATTTTGTATGTTTAAGGTTCATATAAGTATGTTTAAGGCTTGAATAAATAACCTGAATTGTTTTGTACTAAAAAAATAAACGTTTCATAAAATAATATACTCTGCAAAGATAAATAAAGTTAAGTGTAAGATGAGCTTCAAGAGTGAGGCGACTTCCTCCTCCGTAGTAGAAAGTGGCCGAAAAAAAGCGATCCAACCGTTTCTCAACCGCATCAAGCTTTCTTATTCCACTTTTATTTCAAAAGAAACGGCTCGCCTCTTCTTTACACTTTACACCAACCACATTGAATGGATGTATGAGATGTTAAAGAATAAACATTTCAAACTTCTTAGCGCGCTGGAGATACAGTATAGAATGTTTACACACAAACTAGGAAAAGGAAACGCATTTCTTCTTTGGAGTGGATGCCGGGTGACCCCTCACAGCGCCACACACCGGTAGCTGCGAAAAGAAGCACTACAGTACTGTCCTCTACTCAGAAAAAGGTGCACACAATACAAAATCAAAATTACAGCAACGTCCGAATATTTTTCTACATCCCCAAAAATTTTTCGCACCTACCATTTTTTGTAAGTCAAATGGTCGTAAGTAGGGCAGTGTCTGTACAGTGGAAAATACCCCAAATGCGTCCGACCGGACTCATCTATTGACAAGATACAGGACTAGACTCAAGGCATTCCTTGATAGCACACTAGATATCACTTGGAAAAATGTAGACTGAATAATGACTGAATTAATTGAGATGTCATATGAACGCATTAGGAAATATGTACTTCAACTCAATACAATTACGACCGTATATGGAGTGACATATTTCAATATAGGGTAGTTTGACCTTATTTGAAAAATATAACTGCTCATTTAATTTGTTTACATTGATAATCATTTTCCTTTCATTTCTAGCATTAATTACTCATTAAAACACAAACATAAAGAAAGGTTTTATTTGACATATTTGATAAGGTTTTGGCGTTTGTGATTCATAAACCGTTATCATCCATGTTAACTGAAGTGCACAAATGAAGAGATACACGTATGCACAGTCACACGGCAGTTTTAGGGCTAACGTTATTGCATCCCAACGGTCTCGTTTGTTATGAGCAGAGCCTCACTGTTTAATAACGTGGCCTTTTGCATAAAAGGGAAAAAAGTTTTTTTTTTTCCACTGGAATATGAGCCCAGGGAAAGCTAAATTGTAGTTATTGATGTTGATTCTGGTGCCTACAATGAGGTTTTAATGCAGAATGTTTGCATGTCTTGTTCACTGCAACTGGGATGAAATAAAGGGATTTTGCACAAAGGGCTCTGGGGTCAGTTCCCCACCTCATCAACCAGATGTAACTGTGGTGGTGGTTTTATTCGCACCCCCCAGGCCAACCTTTTTCTAAGCTTATTTTAATCAGCACCACTGCAGGGCTGGATTTTAGCTTGCTTTGGCCACATAAAGTGATTCCAAGGCGACCCCCAAGTCAGCAATGTGAACCACCACACAAGCATTTTTTCCTTTGTTTGTTTTGCACAGAGAGAGGACTGATTCAAAAGAGGTTGTAAAGGGGACATATTTAATTCCCACTCAAAAACAGGATTTCTCAAAAGAAGACTACCCGTTAAACATTGCTATGAATTCGATAACAGAGTTTTTCATTCAGCTGTGCAATGCAACAGCTAATTGACAAATAATGGGTCATTACATGGGTGCTGGGTGGTTAGCGCGCAGTCCCACGGTGCGGAGGTTCAGGGTTCAAGTCCAGCTAGCGCAGCCTTCCCGTGTGGAGTTTGCATGTTCTCCCCATGCCTGCGTGGGTTTCCTCCGGGCACTCCGGGTTTCTCCCACATTCCCAAAAACATGCATGTCAGGTTATTTGGACAGGCCAAATTGTCCCTAGGTGTGAATGAGACAGTCAGTTGTCTGTCTCTGTGTGCCCTGCGACTGGATGGCAACCAGTTCAGGGTGTCCGCTGCCCACTGTCCGAAGATGACTGAGTTGAGCACCAACACCCCCGCGACCCTACTGAGGATAAGCTGTGCAGATAATGGATGGATGAAAGGGTTATTACATCAATCTCCAGTGTTTTTAAGGTGTAACTGATCAGTGATATTAAGTACTGTAATCGCCTTTCAGAAACAGACAGCAGAGCCAAAGTGTATCATGGATATGGGATAAAAATCATAGAGCTGCCAAGCATTGAATACCATATTTCAAAATGGAGCGTTTTCAGATTTAGATTTTGTAAGAGAATTTATAAGTGCCTTTTTAAGTCAAAAGGGGTTCTTAAACAAAAATAAACTGTACATCAAACCTCCTGTTATTGCAAGAGTCCAGCAGATGACAGAAAATAAACCATAAACAACCTAAACTATCAACCAATGTCAAGACAAAAGTGAGCTTTCCTTTAATTTCCCCCCATTTTTTGTAGTTTTTATCTTAAATGCGTATTTCATAATTTGCTATAAATTGGCATATTAAATTAAAGAAGTTTTTTTTCTTATTTGATAGCGTTGAAACCTCCTTGCTGTGCCTTGTAATGTTTGAAGTTGCTCTTTTTCCTACTTTGATGTTGTTTGTAGGCATGGCCTGTTGTTTCTTACTGGCAAGTTCAAGTGTGTGCAAGTGCAAGAACAACTTTTCCAAACTGACGGTAAATGCTGAGCTAAGCTAAAACTCCAAATCCCTCATTGTAATTCTATTTCTACAGCAAAGCTACTTGAGTGTTAATAAAGATAAATGACTGACCTTTGACTGGCTTTTGAGTCACTTCAGGAAACACCTGCGAGGTGCACACCTCAGTTTGTAAGCGTAGTGTCCGAAAAGATGTCAAGCCACGTCAAGTAGGTTATTGTGTGCAATGGTTTAATCATACTACCTGTCCATGAAATTTGGAACAATCGAATATTAAAGGAAGCCAAAGAACTTAAAGCAATATGGAGATCCGGTTAGGATTTGGAACACCACTTTCCCCCAGAAGGCGCCAGATAGCACATGTGGACCGACCGTTTTCATTTCCACTGTCATTGTTATATTGGTTTTTGTTTTCTGTTTCAGACATATTTGTTAGTTGTTCATTGCATTTTTACAGCCACGCTAGTAATTTTCCCTCTGTTTCCGATTTCTTGTTTGGACTGGTTGGTATTAGTTTAGAACCTGTTTGTCACTTTGTTCCTTGCATTCCCATTTTGGTCTTTGATATTGTTTGGACATGTGATTTGTTTTGCGACCAGCGTTCCCTCTAAGCTGCGCGCGTGTGCAATTGTGCACTGCTCGCACATTCTCAGCGCACAAGAAAATCTAGCCAGCGCACAAAAATGAGGGCTCAAATTTACAAATTAAGAAGCGACTCAAGTCAAAGTTACAGTGCATGAAGGTAAAAATACAAGGGTTGCCCTGACGTGTCCTAAATGCGGTATTTTGAAGACGAGTCGAAGGAGAACGAAGTTGAGTAAAGTTTGTAGAGTTTGTCGGGGAGCCGGCTTCTTCGGCTCGGCTCACTAAAAGAAACCGTCTCTTTCGGGTCCTAAACGGCTCTTTGGGTTGTGTTTGCTTCTTTAATCCCAACATGACCAAATATTATGTAAAATTATGCACAAAATGACTTAAAGGAAGGGGGGATTAGAACAAAAAAGAAAAAAATACCAAAATGAAAAAGTAGTGAAAAGCTGAGAAAAAAAGAAACAAAAGGAAGGGAAAAAAGAAGGAAACATTTAAAAAAAAGCCAGAAAAAAAGAAAAGAAAGACATGTAGGAAAAAAAGTAAATAGAGAACAAAAAGAAATAAGTAACAGCTCTGAAAAAATAAACACAATGAGATTTTTTTAAAGGAATTTAAAAAAAAGTAGAAAAAAAACATGGAAAAAAGAAGAAAAAGTTTGTGTTGCATTCAAATAATTTCAAACTATATCAAGTGAATCTTGTTGCCAACATTGTACTTCCACTAAAAAATGTGATTAAGTACAGTTCTGTATCTTACAACCGACTAAATAAGCCCCCAAAAATATTAATATTATGCGACAAAATATACAGTGCATCCGGAAAGTATTCACAGCGCTTCACTTTTTCCACATTTTGTTATGTTACAGCCTCATTCCAAATTGTATTAATTTAATCTCATCTCAAAATTGTACACAAAATACTCCATTATGACAATGTGAAAAACATTTTTTTTTTTACTTTTTTTGAATTTATTAAAAATAGAAAACTAAGACATCACATTTACATAAGTATTCACAGCCTTTGCTTAATACTTTGTTGATCCACCTTTGGCAGCAAATACAGCCTCAAGTCTTTTTGAATATGATCCCACAAGTTTAGCACACCTATTTTTAGGCAGTTTTGCCCATTCTTCTTTGCAATAAGTCTCAAGCTCAATCAGGTTGGATGGGAGACGTTTGTGCACAGCCATTTTCAGATCTCTCCAGAGATGTTAGATCGGATTAAAGTCTGGACTCTGGCTGGGCCACTCCAGGACATTCACGGAGTGGTTCTGAAGCCAATCTTTTGAGATCTTGGCTGTGTGCTTTGGGTCGTTGTCCTGCTGAAAAATGAACCTTCGCCCCAGCCTGAGGTCAAGAACGCTCTGGAGCAGGTTTTCATCCAGGATATCTCTATATATTGCTGCATTCATGTTTCCTTCTATCCTGACTAGTCTGCCAGTTCCTGCTGCTGAAAAACATCCCCACAGCATGATGCTGCCACCACCATGCTTCACTGTAGGGATGGTATTGGCCTGGTGATGAGCGGTGCCTGGTTTCCTCCAAACATGGCGCCTGGCATTCACACCAAAGAGTTCAATCTTTTTCTCATCACACCAGAGAATTTTGTTTCTCATGGTCTGAGAGTCATTCAGGTGCTTTTTGGCAAATTCCAGACGGGCTTCCATGTTCCTTTTACGAAGGAGTGGCTTTCGTCTGGCCATTCTACCATACCAGCCTAAGTGGTGGATTGCTGCAGAGATGGTTGTCCTTCTGGAAGGCTCTCCTCTCTCCTCAGAGGAACGCAGGAGCTCTGACAGTGTGACCATCGGGTTCTTGGTCACCTCCCTGACTAAGGCCATTCTTCCCCGATCGCTCAGTTTAGAAGGCCGGCCAGCTCTAGGAGGAGTCCTGGTGGTTCCAAATGTCTTCCATTTACGAATAATGAAGGCCACTGTGCTCATTGGGACCTTCAAAGCAGCAGACATTTTTCTGTATCCTTCCCCAGATTTGTGCCTCAAAACAATCCTGTCTCGCAGGTCTACAGACAGTTCTTTTGACTTCATGTTTGGTGTTTGTGCTCTGACATGCACACTCAACTGTGGGACCTTATATACACCGGTGTGTGCCTTTCCAAATCATGTCCAATCAACTGAATTTACTGCAGGTGGACTCCAATTAAGCTGTAGAAAGATCTCAAGGATGATCAGTGGAAAAAAGATGCACCTGAGCTCAATTTGGGGCGGCAGTAGCTCAGGAGGTAGAGCGATCGTTTTAGGATTAAGGGGTCCCAGTTCGAATCCCGGCTTGTCTGTGTTACATGTCGAAGTGTCCTTGGGTAAGACACTGAAACCCCAATACCCCCAATAAGCAGGTTAGCGCCTTACATGGCTGCACAGATCACGGCCGCTATTGGGAAATGTGAAGCACAATGTAAAGCGCTTTGGGAAGTCATTGACTTGAAAAGCGCTATATAAATGCAGATCATTTCATTTCAATTTTGAGCTTCATGGCAAAGGCTGTGAATACTTATGTAAATGTGATTTCTTAGTTTTCTATTTTTAATAAATTAAAAAAAGGAAAAAAAACTTTTTCACATTGTCATAATGGAGTATTTTGTGTAGAATTTTGAGATAAGAGATTAAATTAATACAATTTGGAATGAGGCTGTAACATAACAAAATGTGGAAAAAGTGAAGCCCTGTGAATACTTTCCGGATGCACTGTATCAGGAAATAATAAGAAATGGATATCTTGTGAAAATAATATCTTGTGTAGAATTGTATTTCCGTACAACCTTTGCAATAGTATTATATATATATACTGGACTGTCTCAGAAAATTAGAATATTGTGATAAAGTTCTTTATTTTCTGTAATGCAATTAAAAAAACAAAAATGTCATACATTCTGGATTCATTACAAATCAACTGAACTATTTCAAGCCTTTTATTATTTTAATATTGCTGAATTTGGCTTACAGCTTAAGAAAACTCAAAAATCCTATCTCAAAATATTAGAATATCATGAAAAAGTATACAAGTAGGCTATTCAACTAATCACCTGAATCATCTAATTAACTCGAAACACCTTGCGAGGGTTTCCTGAGCCTTAAAAACACTCAGCTTGGTTCAGTAAACTAAATCACAAGTATGGGGAAGACTGCTGATCTGACTGCTGTCCAGAGGACCATCATTGATACCCTCCATCAGGAGGGTAAGGCACAAAAAGAAATTTCTCAAAGAGCAGGCTGTTCACAGAGTGCAGTTTCAAAGCATATCCACAAAAAGTCTGTTGGAAGGGAAAAATGTGGCCGGAAACGCTGCACAACCAAGAGAGATGACCGCAGCCTTAACAAAATTGTGAAGAAGAGCTGCTTCCAGAATTTGAGGGAGCTTCAAAGACAGTGGGCTGAAGCTGGAGTCCAGGTATCAAAAGCCACAGTTCACAGACGTGTCCGGGAAATGGGCTACAATAGCCGTATTCCCATGGTCAAGCCACTTCTGAACTCAAGACAACGGAAGAAGCGTCTGACTTGGGCTATGGAGAAGAAGCACTGGACAGTTGCAGAGTGGTCCAAAGTCCTCTTTTCAGACGAAAGCAAGTTTTGCATTTCATTTGGAAGTCAAGGCGCCAGAGTCTGGAGAAAGGCTGGAGAAGAGCAAAATCCAAGTTGCTTGAAATCCAGTGTGAAGTTCCCACAGTCAGCAATGGTTTGGGGAGCCATGTCAGCTGCTGGTGTTGGTCCACTGTGTTTCATCAAGTCCAGAGTAAATGCAACTGTGTACCAAGAGATTTTAGAGCACTACATGCTTCCATCTGCTGAAAAGCTCTATGGAGATGAGTATTTCATTTTCCAGCATGATCTGGCACCTGCCCACAGTGCCAAAACCACCAGTAACTGGTGCACTGACCATGGCATCACTGTCCTTGATTGGCCTGCTAATTCCCCTGACCTGAACCCCATCGAGAATTTGTGGGGTATAGTTAAGAAGAAGATGAAAGACACCAGACCTACAAATGCAAATGAGCTGAAGGCCGCTATCGAAGCATCCTGGGCATCAATAACACCTCAGCAATGCCACAGGCTGATTGCCTCCATGCCACGCCGGATTGATGCAGTAATCCGTGCAAAAGGATTCCCAACCAAGTACTGAGTGCATCAATGGACATTTTCAAATGTTTGATTTAGTTTTGCTGTTATAAAATTATTTTTTTTACTTGGTCTGAGAAAGTATTCTAATATTTTGAGATAGGATTTTTGAGTTTTTTTCAGCTGTAAGCCAAAATCAGCAATATTCAAATAATAAAAGGCTTGAAATGGTTCAGTTGATGTGTAATGAATCCAGAATGTATGACATTTTTGTTTTTTTAATTGCATTACAGAAAATAAAGAACTTTATCACAATATTCTAATTTCCTGAGACAGTCCAGTATATACCACAGCCATATCCCCCTAGTGGGAGGTGGCTAGAGTCATTTCTGACTCTTTTTGGGAGATTGATTCAGAGGAGGGGATTCCCAGCCCCCTCACTCAACCCAACTGAGGTGTTGGGAGTCATTAGGTGACCAAACCCCCCAATTCCAACTCCTACTGCTGAACACCAAGCAGGGAGGCAACGGGTACCAACGTTTAAGTTTTAGGTATGACTCGGCCGGGGCTTGAACCACAACCTCCCAGTCTCGGGGCGGGCGCCATACCCCCAAGGCCACCGAGCTTAGAAATGAAAGAACAAAACGACGGTTGTAGGCCGTACAACCTTTGCAATAGTACATGAGTCAATTCATTCAAAAGAGAAAAATAATTTTGCATCGCCGGATACTCAGCAAAATGTAACTTGATGTCAAGTTTTGGACATGTTTGATAATTAATTATCTTGCCACACTTGGGATTATGGTTGCTCACTGTGGTTTCAAGCGCTGCTCACCGACTTTGTGTGAACGCTCAGACCCGTGGAAAATTAGAGGGAACATTGTTTGGGACCCCCTGTTTGTGTGCAAAAACTGTAACAGATACAGTGATTATACAAAAATCGACTTTAAAACAACTCTATAATTTGACATTGATATTGTATAAAGTTTTGCTGATGCATTAAACCTTCTTTGAAGGGCTGATTTGAGCATTTGGCCCAGATATGCTTAATTGTGTCTGCAGATTGCAAAATTGCAGCCACAACTTTACAGATGACAGATGACAACCTGAACCCATCTCTACCTTTTATGTCCAAACAGATGTGTTGTACTCCTAATGTAGAAAATACATCTGCTTCTTTGACCCTATCAACTGTAAATAATCTACACATGCCCTTTTACCAACTGTGTCACGGCGACCCACTTTGTGTATACATACATACATATATATATATATATATATATATATATATATATATATATATAGAGCGCTTGTGCGGCACAGTTCATGTCATGGGAACCTGTCATGGGTTCAAATCCAGCTCCAGACTTCCTGTGCGGAGTTTGTATGTTCTCCCCGTGCTTGCGTGGGTTTCCTCCGGGCACTCCGGTTTCCTCCCACGTTCCAAAAACATGCATTTCAGGTGAATTGGCCGGTCCAAATTGTCCCTAGGTGTGAATGAGCGAATGCGTTGTCTGTCCCTGTGTGCCCTGCGATTGGCTGGCAACCAGTTTAGGGTGTCCCCTGCCCACTGCCCGGAGATGGCTGGGATGGGCTCCAGCCCCCCGCGACCCTAATGAGGATAAGCGGTACAGCTAATGAGATGAGATGAGATATGTTTTAATTAAAAAATGTCAACAAAACACTACAGTGCTTGGAATAAAAACACAACTTTTCAAAAGATCCTGCAAGGCTGCCATCACTGCAGGAGACCTGTTTGATTGCGTCGTAGGCACTGGAAAGAAGATTTTTTTTCACACCCGATAACGCCGCTTTGCTGTCAGTGCATTCTCTCCATGGGGTTTCCACAGTTAGGTTTTCGTATTTTCTCAGTGCTTCTCAATCTCCCCTGCAGGTTCGTTGAAGAGAAAGCTGGATGTTAACTTACGATCTGTAGAGTATCATGATAGTTAAAAAAATATAAAGGTTATTACTTTTTTGGGAGGTCTTCACTTATGTGGTTGTAATTTGCCAGTTTTTTGGGGGTCATTTACTATGAGGTCGTGATTTTGTAGTTTGTATTTTACACTCTTATAATTTCAATTTGTTTTTAAAAGCATTATTGCCTAAGAAAGACATCCATCCATCCATTATCTGCACCATTTATCCTCAGTAGGGTCGCGAGGGTGCTGGAGCCCGTCCCAGCTATCTTCGGGGAGTGGGCAGGGGACACCCTCAACTGGTTGCCAGCCAGTCGCAGGGCACACAGGGACAGACAATTCGTTCGCTCATTCACACCGAGGGACAATTTGGACCGGCCAAATAACCTAAAATGCATGTTTTTGGAATGTGGGAGGAAACCGGAGTGCCCGGAGGAAACCCACTTAAGCACATTCAAACTCCACACAGGAGGTTCGATCTCATGACCTCAGAACTGTGCCGCACATGCGCTAAAAACTGCATCGCCGTGCTGCCCAAATAGAATATGTGGTGCTTAAAAACTTTGAAAATGCTTGACTTTTTATGTTGGCTTTGCAAGGATTGAAAAATGGTTGAATTTTAGGTTCCTGTAAATGCTTTAAATTGTTGCCATGTTTCTCAACGAGTCTGCTAAAAAATGACGCAGACACTGCTCTCCGGTGGCTTCGCTTGGCCATTGCATTTCTTTGTCCCTCGTGATTAATTGCAGCTTACATTAGTTTGTACTGCATTGTCCTACGAAGCGTCATCGCCCCCTACGGGTCTCTCCCCAAAGGGGACAGGTGTATGCTATACCAAAACAGGGCATTATTTAATGAGTATTAGTGCCAGAATTATGTATCAATTATGGACATTTATTATAGGCAGTGCATAAAATGAAGGTTTATTGCAATGGTTGTAGAAAGTAGAAGGAGAAAATAAATTGAAAGACATTTTATTCTAATTAGAAACTGTATTATTGTGTTCCTCAACAAACCAGCAATGTAAATACTTCCATTGGGACATTTTTATTCCTATGCCAATTCTAGTATTGTATTTCCTTTGCTCATCATTTCAATGATCTCAGTGATTCTACTTTTTGTACTCCCCAAAAATGTTGAGATGGGTGATTATGGATATTTAGGTTTTTGGTGTTCCAGGTAGGCTGCACTGGCACGATGTCTGTGACTTAGTGGTTCTTTGTTGCATGACTGTCTCCGAAGAGTATAATACTGTGATCAAATTAATTTTTTTCTGTAATGTAAATAAATAAAAAAACATGTCATACATTCTGGATTCATTGCAATTTTGGATTTCAATATCAATCATCATTTTCAAGTCTTTAATGTTGCTGCTTATGGCAAGAACTCAAATGTTCCATCTCAAAATGTTTGAATAT